>NC_041397.2:264741314-264843814 GCF_900747795.2 Erpetoichthys calabaricus | reverse complement strand
AGCTGAGATGATAGATTTCCTCTTCTAAAATATCACAGCTGGAAATGTCAAATCACTAACTTCTTTTATTGAATGCAGGCTTAGAAAACTGTTAACATTCACCCGAAGATCAGACAAGTTCTGTGGTTGATCTCCTGCGGTGTCTGAACACAAGACTGGGCAGAGTTCTTTTTCAAGCTTGAGTGTATCGCACACATCTGAAGATGAATTGTGATTATTATTTACATGACGGCACTACAGCACACGCTGCTGTTGCCTCACTGCTCAAGTATCGTCAGTTCAAATCCAGTACTGCCTGTACGGAATCTACACATTCTCTCCATGTCTGTATGGATTTCATACTTGGTTGTCCACTTATCCTTTTAGTAACAGACATATAGTATGCGTTCTGTGAGCACATGACACTATGAGTGAATGAGGGTCTCTGAGGATGTCTGCTCTGCTGCTGAATCCACTTTTGTATCCCAACATGCAACCAATACTGCAAGGACAAGCTCGGAAACCCACCTATTTGATAATGAGCGGATAGATGGCTGGATAATTACCAAGATCACAAAAAAGATCTTTTAGCATGTGCCTTTCAGAGGTATCATCAATTTACCTTTATTTTATATAAACTCCCTTAGAGCATAACTGTAAAATCCTAACATCTGAACACGTGCTTAAGCTTCAAATAGTCAGCATTGTTTTAATTTAAAAGCATCTTCCAAAAATGGTTTCTTGGGGCAACATGATTGTCGAAGTGATAGCAGTAGCAGTTGTATTGTCACATGTACAGTGAATATCTTTCCTGATTGTCTCAGCCAATGCATCACCATCTCTGCTGCCACTTAAAGTAAGGATATTTTAAGTTACCTTTTAAATTATTTTAAAGCACAAATCCGCACAGTGAACCAGTACTGAGATTTGCAAATGCAGTATTGTGGCTTCTTCTTCACCAAATGCAAAATCCATTCATGAGAACAAATGTGTGAGAACAAAATGAAAGACAAATACAAATTTAGAGCTCTGGTCTGAAGATTTGTTCTTTCATTTCCACAGTGCTGCAATCAAGCAGACTGCCAAGTAGAAATGCCTCATTTAGGCAAATGAAGGCATTAAGGTTTACATTTTCTAAATTTTACTTTAGAGGTCTTTTCAAAGTGTTACTTTTTATAACACTGTCAAAGACACTTAATCCAATTGTACATCAAAATGTCCACCAACATCCACACTTGTTTTCTGCTAGGGGGGAGAAAACCAAAAGAAAACTAGAGTTTAAGTCAATAATATAAGTTTTTGGCGTTTTTAATCAGTTAAATTATTAACAAAACTAAAACCATAAATGTAATTAAAAGATCTCTTTGAAATGATTATAGTTACATTAAGTAACGCTGTACTCTGTACTTAAGAGGCAGCATGCCACCACCCTCCAGCTCTTGGTTAGCAATGGAATGTTTTCCTTGGCACATTTTCATTTTGGCCGTTTGACAGTTAATAAAGACATACTTGACGCAATCCTGAGACTTTATGATAACACGAAATTAACAAAAATGAGAACTCCTGCTATAGAAAAATGCTTCATTTTCTTAGACCGTGTCAACTGAACGCATATGTCAGAAGCTATGCTTTTGCATACGGATAGGGGCTTTCCACTGAAAGAGTGTTGGTGATCTTAATTTATTCATCAATTCCACTCCATCTTTATTTTACACAGAAGCTTTTATTGGGATAAACACAGCAAAATGTGATTTACATGGACTTAAAAACCTGTAATAAAATCAAACAGCTTAGGTCACTTATTGTAAGACTGCACAATTAGTCAACGTTGCTGTATTTTTCCAGAATACAGTAATTTAATATTTAAACTGACAAGCACTGGGGTTGTTACTCATACGAGTGTTGAATTACAGCTACCAGGGAAAGTTGAAGTTTAAGGGCGATTACTCTGCAGTAACTAACGTCACCTTTTCCATTTTAAAAAGCATTTGATTGTGCCTCACCTTTAAAGACTGAATGAAAAATATGCTGGAAATGCAATCTTCAATGCAGTCCTATCAACTGGGAATTAAAAGGAGTACTAAAAGGATTAGAGACTCCCCTCATTAACCTCTCCCAGAACTCAGAGAAGACAAGGGTACACTGGCCACTGATGGCAAAGATTGGTGTGGGAGAAGGTGAAGCAGACAAATGGCCGCAGTCTGTTCTGGTTGAAGGGAGGGAAAAACATCTTGACAGAATTGACAAAATAAATGAGAAATACAGGAGCTGTAGAATAAAATTTAGTCTAAAAAAGTATAAAAACCATCATCTGGCAAACAAATCAAACACAAGTATGTTTTACACACAGAAATGATGTGCACTTTATTGCCTTAGTTTCATACTTTCATCAATGTTGTAGTTAATAGGATGAGGAGCTGGATATCGGTAAAGATGATGAATAATTAGCTTTGTTCAAGGATGGTAGGACAGGGTTCCTTAGACCCATACAATATAATATTCAAAAAAGAACAGGACAAAGAAACATGTTTATCCAGATTACACTGCACTCTTTATATTAAAGAAAAAAAATGATGGCTTAGCTCAAGTAGAACCCAAACTGGAGGAGAAGGAGCAGCAATGATCATGGTGGATATTAGCACATGAGGACTATTTTAACCTAATATCTCATCGCTTTCAGTATGAGCCACATCATGCTGAAGAGACTGGCAAAGAGATTTAAATGCAACAACCCCACAGAGCAGTCTGGGGAAAATCTATTAAGGAACATTTTCACATTGGTTTTGAACACAATGGAATAGGCTAAATTACAAAATCAAAATCACGTAAGAAAAACTGAGATTCACAGCTTCTGTTTAACATAAATAACTAAACAATAGAGAAGCTCTGTACTCTGGTGTACCAGCTCTGGGTGTCACAAATAATGACTTATTTAGAAACAGAGAAGAAAGATGAAGAGTGGAGTGGCAGAAAGAGTCACAGAGCACAGCCATCAGCACAGAGAGTTGTGCAAAGCCAAAGATAAAAATTTCAATATGTAAGCAGATGATGACACTTGAGGACTCCTGTGCAGAAGTCTGTGCCTTTTTTATTTCTTTGCTTTGTAAAACTTTAACCCTTTGTTTATTCATTTATTTTTACCATGGAGATTTGTTTTTTTAAACTTGGAAGTTAGAAATTGACAATGCCTTTTTTGGACCAAGTTTTGTTTTACCATGGAAGTGACATTTTATTTTTGTGGCTGTCTTAGCATTTCTTTGGAAATTTTACAAGAAGTGCATGGCATGTGACATAACTGCAGCGATGGTATAAATGTCAGAACTGTTGAGTTGCAGATAAATCCAAATCGGTCTTTGTAGCTTCTGACTTAAATGCTTTGTTTTACTGGACACAACCTTGCTTTAGGAATTAAAAACTTTGGGGGAAGATAGGACTGATTCCCAAAATTCACTTACACAAAGGCTATGCCTATTCTGCCTTAAAATAGGGCCTTTAATTCCTTTTGGCAAATCATCAGGCTCTAAGAGTAACATCACAATAATTCACTAGTGAGCACCTCAAAATCCTGCTCATTGTGACAGAGAAACACAAACACTGCTCTGGTTTAATACCTCCATTTTATGGAATGTTTGTCACATTACTTAATTCTTTACTGCTGTTATTATTTGTCAGTGCCACCTCTCTAGGAAGGTACCCCTGCGGTTTTCTAGGCAAAACACTGTATGTGCATATACTGCATATTACAAATATAAATACACGTGTCAGTACTACAACTATGACATTTATACACACATACTGTATAGTATATAGACATGCTTTACACTTAAAAAACCTCACTTCATAGCCAAATACCAGTGTTTAAGCCCAGCTGCTTGAAGGAAAAAAATGCTGCTTCTAGATGAAAGCAAAAATGCAACCATTGCCTGATCATTTACATTTAAATCCTATTTTTATCCATATCAACTTAATAAATTGAAAATACATTGTACTATCATTTCCAAATGACGATTGAGAATTTAACAAACTGCAAACAAATTTTTTCTCCATCTCTGAAGATGGCCTGTATTGTCAGTACGCTTGGAAATTTGTATCACAGATCAAACTGAAAAGCTTCTGGCAGAAGAAACTGTTATCTTATGCAAAGTAGCACGGTTAACAGACAAATGCACTCCTCCACAAACAGACAACAGAGCTCTCATTTTGAAGCCAACATTTATATAGGCCTGCAGTTCACAAAGCAAAACTGAAGCTTTCAACATTATAAATTTTAAGTTAATAAATAATACCATACCATAATACCACCAAAATACAAATAATGCAATGCTGAGGTAGTAATTTATTAATGCGCCCTTTTTCTTGGCCCATAGAACTGCTCACGTTTTGAATACAAAGAGCGATTTTAATATATTTCCTCAATGTGAGACTATGTTTATACTTCACCTGCGGGCTTAGGAGCAGAGCGGCGTAAACAGCTGCTAACACCTTGAAAAGATCGAGAAAAGGCAGACTTATTTAATGCTCACCTAGGGCTGGCTTCAACTAGATGAACTATAGCTTATTCAGTAAAAAGATAAAAGTCAGTTGTTTCACATCTTGCAAACAAAAAAAAAAAAAAAAATATCAGTTATGTAACACTTAAAATTATTAAAAGAGAATAGGATTTCTTTTTTTTCAGAATTTTGAAAAGCACTCAAACAACTTTTTAAGCAGAAGATCATTAAAGGATAAAGGAGAAGGGCTTAAAGGTATAGCTGTGGACTTGCAGTACAGTAATCCCTTGCTATATCGCGCTTCACCTTTCACGGCTTCACTCCATCGCGGACTTTATATGTAAGCATATTTAAATATATATCGCGGATTTTTGCGGACAATGGGTCTTTTAATTTCTGGTACATGCTTCCTCAGTTGGTTTGCCCAGTTGATTTCATACAAGGGACGCTATTGGCAGATGGCTGAGAAGCTACCCAGCTTACTTTTGTCTTTCTCTTGCGCTGACTTTCTCTGATCCTGACGTAGGGGGATTGAGCAGGGGGGCTGTTCGCACACCTAGACGATACGGACGCTCGTCTAAAAATGCTGAAAGATTATCTTCACGTTGCTATCTTTTGTGCAGCTGTTTCCTGAAACGACATGCTGCACGGTGCTTCGCATACTTAAAAGCTTGAAGGGCACGTATTGATTTTTGATTGAAAATCAAACTCTGTCTCTCTCTATCTCTCTCTCTCTTTGTCTGCTCCTGACGGAGGGGGTGTGAGCTGCTGCCTTCAACAGCTTAGTGCCGCGGTGCTTCACATACTTAAAAGCCAAACAGCCCTATTGATTTGTTTGCTTTTCTCTCTATCTCTGTGACAGTCACTGCTCCTGACACGCACTCCTTTGAAGAGGAAGATATGTTTGCATTCTTTTAATTGTGAGACGGAACTGTCACCTCTGTCTTGTCATGGAGCACAGTTTAAACTTTTGAAAAAGAGACAAATGTTTGTTTGCAGTGTTTGAATAACGTTTCTGTCTCTCTACAACCTCCTGTGTTTCTGCGCAAATCTGTGACCCAAGCATGACAATATAAAAATAACCATATAAACATATGGTTTCTACTTCGCGGATGGCTCTGGAACGCAACCCCCGCGATGGAGGAGGGATTACTGTACGTCACTTAGCTTACTCTCACAAATTTGAGCATTGAGATCTTGTAAAGTTTGAGAAATCGGGTCAGTCACTGTACACTATTTAGATTTTGGGAAGGATATGTAAATCACTTTTTATTTGCTCCTTGGGAGTCAATAATTAGCAGGGTTTATGCTTTTTCAGTAAAAATATCCATATTATGTGAAAAAGGGAACTACTATAGGCCTACTATATAATCAACTGTTCTTTAATGACCTGCTTTGGCCATTACAGCAGCAAATTAAAGTCTCAGTTTTTTCTTTTCTAGAAGCTCTGACTTCATTCCACATGTCAGTGTTTAAGTTATTTCTAATTCTACGGTAGCCTATGATTAGTGAATATGTCCTAAAGATTAACTACCATCCCAATATGGGTTAGATGATGTTGCACGATGATGGCATTCTGTCATCTCGGTCTCCTCACTGGTTTGTTTGTAGTTCTTGCCTTAAGTAATTTAGTGCTGAAAGACAAACTAGCCCTGGCAATGTTTGAAACTGTCAAAATGAAAGAATAACTTCTTTCACTTAAAAGCATAGAACTTCCCCGGTAAGCTACCCTAGATGCTCACTGGGATTTGCAGATAACACATTTTACAACAATCCATTACCTTACATAAAGCAGTGCTGCATATGAGCCTAAAAAATTGGAAAGTTTCACAAATGTTTCACATTAACTCTTTGAGGGCTGAATATTTTTTCCAAAAAAACGATGGTTCCACACAGAAATCAACATAAAACGTCTGTTGCTGAATGCTGTGGCTGCCAGTTTGCCAAGAATGAGCAACAGGCTTGCTGCCAGGCTGTCTTTGCACAGCTGGGAGAAGCAGCAGCGGCAGTCACAGTCGCAGTGCATTACATACTGATTGTTAAGTGGCAGTCCTCCCTGGCGGACATTGTCAGTACCACAACTAGCTGGGGACCAATCAGCTGAAGCTGGAACCTCACATTCGTTTTTGATCACTTGTATCAAAATCTGAGTCCGACAAGTCATAGTCCAGTTCAGAGATAATAGGCAAGACGTCATCCACAGAGTATTCTGCTTTTCACATTTGCTTTGATTTATCGCCAGATGTCACTGCCATTTTTGCCGATATGTGAGCCTTGCTACTCACGTGAGCGCAGGCAATCTCATTCAAACCAATGAATCTAACTTTCCTTCTAGCAATGAGAGTCCAACGAAACAGTTGGTTTTGTCAGTTTACAGTTGATTACAATCGTCAACTCCTCCTTTTGACAAAAGTTGACATCAGCCCTGAATGAGTTAAATAAATACATGACTGTAGCATCAATCATTTCTTTTCTACTGTATTTTTTATTGTTCTCTAAGCAGTAACAATCAAGTGCTACATCTGTATGGTAAACCTATTATACATTTGATCTCGAAGAGACATTTGGGACATAATATAATTAGACGAAAAGAAATTCTGAAATAAGTTCATTGCTGTGTTTGAGGCTGTTGGTTCAAATCTGACACAGTGTGACCCTGAGCAAATCACTTCACCTGCATGTGTTTTAATTGGAAAAATGTAATTAATTGTATCTCAAAAGTTCCCTTGAACAAAGACACATCAGCCAAATGATAACAATAATAATTAATAATACTACTCTAGAAATTGAATGCACGCTGTGTTTTATTGCAGCTTCAGTGTTGCTTATACAGTGCACACCTTTACTGCAGACAAGAACTTCTAGGAGTGTACATCTTATGCAATGGTGTCTCTGCATTAAGGGCAAGTTTGTCTCAGCTCTCCACCAACCACCAGATGGCGCTGCGGAGGAAAAATTAAATAGTAAACTTGCCTCAATTATGCAAATGTATTGTTACTTTAATTAAATGTTTACAGCAAAATCAACTTGCTCAACATGGTATTTTTTTTCAACTTTCCATTATATGCACAATGCAATTTCAAACTTAGAAAAACATTTATTTTTGGAGAATGTAATATTTTCTTTGTGCCTGATACACTGAGCCAGTTTATGAGTTTATGCATCCTTCCCAGCATATTTTTGTTTAGATGTGCAGCCTGAACATTTGGTTCTGTTTTAGGGCTTGAAGGACAGAGATTTCTTAAGAAACCCATTGCTTTATTTTTTTTTTTTTGGTGACAGAGTTTAAAAGGTGTGCTTGAACTTGAACACCTAGCTATTTTGGAGTAAATGTCATCATTATTATGAATCACATCAAATGCTTATCTACAATATGACAGAATTTGCCCACTAAACAAAAACGGAAATTTAAGGAAATTCGCAAATGCACACATGAGTTTCACTTTACATTGTTCATGTTACTCTAATTATCCTATAAATCTATATTCATTTGTGCTGATGATGACATTTCTTTTATGTTTGCCATTTGGTGGCTGTACTGAATGACAAAGCAACATATTGGTAGATGCCAATTTGCTGATTTTATTTTATAGAATTATTTGGCTGACATTTTTTCATCACTGGATCTGGTAGTCTGATACAATGTGAAACACAGTGTGTCTCCCTCTGTTTTTCAAGCAAAGTTTACTTGAGGACATCTCCTTTTCAAGTATCTTTCAACACTGCTGCCCTGCCACTGCTCAGATCTTCTTCCATGGTACATTCCACGAAGCTCCAATGATATTTTTCCTGACACATCCCCATTCTAAACATTCAGCTTCAGCTTTGCCTTACACCACTCACTCATGGTCAGAGGTAACACCATCTAAACTCACTTTCTCCCAACATCATCACAGAATCCAAACCAGAGAATCCTCCTCAAGACTGCTGGAGAGCCACTTACCCAGCTCAATCGGTTTTAAGCTGGAGAGGGGGGTCTTTTAAGATCTGATCTAAGTGCTCACCTCTAATTCCCTTGCATAGTCCTTGTGACAGCATCCCCCTCTCTCTCAGGTTAAAATGGATAAAACCAGAATGTCAAAAATGCTACTGATCTGTTGGAAAGGAGATTCAACAAGATGTATGTTATAGAGCAGCCATGTAACTGCAAATAATTCAGCACCATTTTCAGAATCATTTCAAAAAATGGTTAGGTACGTAATCATTCTTCAGTAATCGATTAACTTCAACTTAAATGTATCCTCTCCCTTTTCTATTCTTCCCACCATTGCCTGACCTTTGGACCTAAACAACCATATGCTTGAAATGTGTGTACAGATTAACAAATGGGCAAAATAATAATATTTAGATGTAATAATTTTTCTTACAAAATTGTTGTTTTTGTCTCATGGTCTGGAACCCCTGCAGATTTTATTTTTTTCTCTAGCCGTCTGGAGTTTTTTTTGTTTTTTCCGTCCTCCCTGGCCATCAGACCTTACTCTTATTCTATGTTAATTAATGTTGTCTTATTTTAATTCTTATTTTGTCTTTTCATTTTCTTTTCTTCATTATGTAAAGCACTTTGAGATACATTTTTTGTATGAAAATGTGCTATACAAATAAATGTTGCTGTTGTTTTAACAACGCCATACAGTATATGGATGCACAATATTATTATATTTATATTTACATCAATTCAGTTGTTTTCATCTTTACATGGAAATACACAAAGTAATGAATGAATTTTTCATGGTAATTGTGCAGTGTGGTGATATACTTGCAGTAGGCTGGCTGGATATGCAAGTAAGAATTTTACTGAACACTGCATATACAACAACACTACTACTTTGTCTACTTCCTTTAGTTTCCATAAAAGTTACTAATGATAATGGAGTCAATCTAGTTATTCAATTTTAATAAAACTCAGCTGGGAAGCCGTCAGGGCCTGCAGCTTTCCCACTTTGGACTGAGTTTATGGCATCCTGTATTTTTAAAGGGTGTCAGTGGTTTTTCAAGTTATGCTGCACTCAAAATATCGAGCTGTGATATGTGCATTTTATCAAAAAACTCCTTAGCTTGTGTCTCATGTTATTTGCACTGAGAAGAATATAAGGACTTGTAGAACTCCTTAAATGTGTCAATAACCTTTTCATGCTCTCTGATTTTATTTCCTGTTGTGGATGGAAATTTCTATTATTGCATTACAAACTTCCTGCTTGTAGATTTCTTGAGCTAGAATCTTATTAGTCTTTTCCCATCCTTTGTGATTTAAAAAAAAGTTATTTAGCAACTTTTATTGTCTGATTGTAAACCAGTCTTTTCTTATAGAGGACCTCATTAGGAGATCTTGCATATTCATAATCTAATCTACTGTGGAAATTTCTGTAATCCATTCTGATGCCTTCCTAGTCTGTAGTTTGTAATAATGAGAGAAATGTGAAATAATTTGTTCTGTTAAAACTGCCTTCATAGTTTTCCAGAGTATTTTTGCAGTCTCCAAAATATAATCAATGACTAGGATTAAGGCTCCAGTTGTGAGTTGAGTAAGTAGGGCATAGTGGAGTATACTCCAAACATTGAGGCGCATGGTCAGAGATGACAATGGTGTCATACTTACAAGATTTAATTGTAGACAGGAAATTATTATCAATGAAAAAATAATTAGTTCCTGCATAGCTATGATGTTCAGGCAAGAAGAAGAAATATTCTCTTGACTTGTATATGGATCTGGTGGACTGTGATCAGCAATGAATCATGGAATGACCTTTGTAGTAGTATCTTCTACTACTAAATTACAAACAAAAATACAACAGTGTTCAGAAATGAATTAACAGAATGGAAGTTGCATTCAGAAGGTTAAAATGGTTATGGAAAAACAAGGTTGTATTGTAAGTAGAAGTAATCTGAAGAATATATATCTTTTTCTGTTATACAGAAGTACTCTTCAGTCCTAGATAACAAAATAAGAAAAATTGTCCATTCATCGATCCCTGAACCTGCTGATCCTAGTTCAAGCTCTAGGCAGCTGCAGCCCAAATCAACTGCATCAAATGCTAGTAGCAGTCCAGGATAGGATGTCAGTTTGTTGCAAGAAGATGCATAGTGGTAAGCTAGTGAGGTCACTGGGCCTACATGTATCACTGTACAGACCACTGAAGACTTTGTCTGGTAATTTACTACTTTTTCTTTCATTAACAAACTCTTTACAGCTATGCACTACTTAACCTTTTATTTTGTTCTGCTGCGCGCTCATCACTCACTGACATAGCAAATCCTTTATTTCTCGCCCAGCTGTCAGCAAACATCTCACAGCTGACTCCAACAGTAATAATTAAAACGCAGATGAAGAAAGGTGACAGCAACCTCCAGACTTTATAATGTCTGTTACGAAGAAACTGCAAGGCCAAGCAGTGGGTCAGATCTGTCAGATCCCATCAAGCATTATACCGGGTCTCTCACAATCACAGCTGACAATTTAATCAGAAGACTTGAGAAGAAAATAAAAGAAAAAGAAAAAAATCACCAGGTCATTCGTGTGCTCACTGAAGGAAAATGTTTGGCTTGTGTCAACTTTAATCGCTTAACTTGATGAATGGTCTCCTAAATTGTCCACTTATATGCTTCAAATAAATTCAAGGTGATGAATGTGCCATTTCAACAGGGAAATTCAGCGCCCAATTCCAAAGTCATTTCAGTATCACACTGGACCAGTAGTATTAACCAGTTCATGTAAAGAAACATTTGTCTATGTGAACTGAAAAGAAAGTCAAGACCTTTTACAACATTTGCAGTTTTTATAATGGTAGCCAAGTTGGATAATCCAAAAGGTGCTCCAAAGATTACTAGAATATAAAAAAAACAGGCCATAGCCAGTCAATTACATAATGCATCGTTAATGACAATCCTTGTTAAAAATTGTTTTACGGGATTCATAAAATATGGTAATACTACATTCAGAGTATGCATACATGCTAGTTCACAATGTCAAATTTACATCCTATCAGGGCCACATGTCACGGGCTCAACCCCATGTTTTCCAGTATTGCTTTACTTAGTGCTGAACAGGTCACCTCTTCTATCACTGACACACCCCTGAGTTTGAGAGAGTAGAGAAGTATTGGCAAACTACTGAAGCCATATAAAAAAATGTTACTGAGTCTGAAATAACCTATTACAAATATAAACACAAACATTTTTCATATCCTGATTGGACAAATGTCACTTACAATACAATGCATCTGGAAAGTATTCACAGCGCATCACTTTTTCCACCTTTTGTTATGTTACAGCCTTATTCCAAAATGTATTAAATTCATTTTTTTCCTCAGAATTCTACACACAACACCCCATAATGACAGCGTGAAAAAAGTTTACTTGAGGTTTTTGCAAATTTATTAAGAATAAAAAAACTGAGAAATCCCATGTACATAAGTATTCACAGCCTTTGCTCAATACTTTGTCGATGCACCTTTGGCAGCAATTACAGCCTCAAGTCTTTTTAAATATGATGCCATAAGCTTGGCACACCTATCCTTGGCCAGTTTCACCCATTCCTCTTTGCAGCACCTCTCAAGCTCCATCAGGTTGGATGGGAAGTGTCGGTGCACAGCCATTTGAAGATCTCTCCAGAGATGTTCAATCGGATTCAAGTCTGGGCTCTGGCTGGGCCACTCAAGGACATTCACAGAGTTGTCCTGAAGCCACTCCTTTGATATCTTGGCTGTGTGCTTAGGGTCGTTGTCCTGCTGAAAGATGAACCGTCGCCCCAGTCTGAGGTCAAGAGCGCTCTGGAGCAGGTTTTCATCCAGGATGTCTCTGTACATTGCTGCAGTCATCTTTCCCTTTATCCTGACTAGTCTC
Organism: Erpetoichthys calabaricus; assembly: GCF_900747795.2. NCBI lineage: Eukaryota > Metazoa > Chordata > Cladistia > Polypteriformes > Polypteridae > Erpetoichthys > Erpetoichthys calabaricus. Next base: position 264,831,506 of record NC_041397.2, on the reverse strand, counting down.
CCAGTCCCAGCCACTGAAAAACATCCCTACAGAATGATGCTGCCACCACCATGCTTCACTGTAGGGATGGTATTGGCCTGGTGATGAGCGGAGCCTGGTTTCCTCTAAACGTGACGCCTGGCATTCACACCAAAGAGTTCAATCTTTGTCTCATCAGACCAGAGAATTTTCTTTCTCATGGTCTGAGAGTCCTTCAGGTGCCTTTTGGCAAACTCCAGGCGGGCTGCCATGTGCCTTTTACTAAGGAGTGGCTTCCGTCTGGCCTCTCTACCATACAGGCCTGATTGGTGGATTGCTGCAGAGATGGTTGTCCTTCTGGAAGGTTCTCCTCTCTCCACAGAGGACCTTTGGAGCTCTGACAGAGAGAGTGACCATCAGGTTCTTGGTCACCTCCCTGACTAAGGCCCTTCTCCCCCAATCACTCAGTTTAGATGGCCAGCCAGCTCTAGGAAGAGTCCTGGTGGTTTCGAACTTCTTCCACTTACGGATGATGGAGGCCACTGTGCTCATTGGGACCTTCGAAGCAGCAGAAATTTTTCTGTAACCTTCCCCAGATTTGTGCCTCGAGACAATCCTGTCTCGGAGGTCTACAGACAATTCCTTTGACTTCATGCTTGGTTTGTGCTCTGACATGAACTGTCAACTGTGGGACCTTATATAGACAGGTGTGTGCCTTTGCAAATCATGTCCAATCAACTGAATTTACCACAGGTGGACTCCAATTAAGCTGCAGAAACATCTCAAGGATGATCAGGGGAAACAGGATGCACCTGAGCTCAATTTTGAGCTTCATGGCAAAGGCTGTGAATACTTATGTACATGTACTTTCTCAATTTTTTTATTTTTAATAAATTTGCAAAAACCTCAAGTAAACTTTTTTCACGTTGTCATTATGGGGTGTTGTGTGTAGAATTCTGAGGAAAAAAATGAATTTAACAAAATGTGGAAAAAGTGATGCGCTGTGAATACTTTCCGGATGCACTGTATATAAAGAGTATATAAAGCAGCACCTAAGATAACAGTAAATAAAGCATATATATATATATATATATAGGTAAAAAGGGCAACAATATGGTTTTGTCTTTTAAAAACCAAAAAAAAATACTATGGACTACATACATGTGTAAGTAACTGTTTGGTGTTCTGTTTTATTTTCACTATATGAATAAACCAAGCAGCACAACAACACAACAATAAGAGCTGCTGCCTCACATACATAGCATCGTGGGTTTGAAACCTGAACATGGTTAATGTCTGTGTGGCATTAGCATGTTTTACCTGTGTCTGTGTGGGTTTTCCTACACATCTCAAAAGATGTGTAGTTTATGCTAAATGATAATTCCAAATTGGCCCTGCTTGACTGTGGGCATATAAATAAGTGGGCTACGTTAAAGACTGTTACATCATCCAGGATTCATTCTTGATTTGTGTCCATTACTTTTGGGATAGGCTCAGACCAACACGGCAAGCCTAAACTGGTTTAAATGGGTTTTACAATTTTATGGTGCTGCCTAGGAAGAACCAGTAGGCAGGTGGGGGAATGAACAGGACCAGAAGATAAACTGTAGTCAAAAAACAAATCACAATTCTAAACCACAGATCCTACCTATTTTTCAACTAAGCCCAAACAGAAACCAAGATTTGTTGTAAATGGACAAAACCCAAGACCAATACAAACACACTAAAATGTTTTTAAACAAACAAATCTCCATCTACACTAGTGTTTTCTCATCATTTATGAAAATATCTCCTTCCACACTTACTGTAAATAACTGAGAACGCATATGACATAGAAGTTCACCTACTCTGGAAAATCCTTGATGGGATGGTAATGCTGTCGGCCACAGAATTGATAGCAAAACTGTAGCAACCAGAAAATATGCCTTTTGTGCATGTATGAAGCCTACAAGTTGTACAAAATACGATTTAGATGCATACAGGTATGTAACATGGAAAGCAACTCCTCTACGTCTGCTATGTTGGAATATGACTTTCTTCTGTAAAGAGAATATGACATTATAATGAGCAGGACCCAATCAGGGAAGGGCTAGGTATTAAGCACAAACACGATTAAGTGTCTTAGTTTTTAAAACTCTACGTTTTTGCACATGCACATTGCAGCACCATGTAAGCATTTTCAGAAGTATATGGCTCTGGAGAGCATTTTCAAAAGTCTCAGTTTTTGGGGGTAATAATACAAGGGTAGTGTGGACGAAAGATAAAAATGGGGACTAATGTCCGTCCTTTAGACTCTCTCCACTGCTATTCTTTCTTTTGAAAAGGCAAAGAAATGCACTGGCCATGTCTCTGGTTTTATCTGTAGTCTCAGATAACCAAGAATGACTCTGAGACCACACCTTCTAACAAAGGGTCACTGCATCATAGTAGCAAAACCATGAATGACAAGTGACAGGGAAAAATAAAATGGTGTAGAAAGAGACACAAAAATACTTTAATGACCTTAAAACTAACTTGAAACAAAAGAAAAACGAACAGATCAGAACTAGTTGGGTATCAAAACCCTAAAATTGTCATATTTGTTGTCCCTATAACCCCAATGAGCCACAGTGAAATTAAACAAAAAAGACACAAACACACAATCATAACAGTTAAGAATAACTTCTAGAGCCCCTATCGAGACTGATTCCTGTCTTATACCCGATGCTGCTAGGATAGGCTCTAGTTCCTCACACCACCAAAATTAAATAAACAAGTTCAGTTAATATAAGAATGTGATATATTTATATAGCAAATGTGCCTATCTGGTGGGAGTTGAGAAGGTTATCTGGCCTGAGAAAAATACACTGTATGGCTTGTGGTTCTGTAATGAATACATTGTGAAAGAAAATCACTCATTACAAATAAAAAAAAAAATATGCACAGCGCCCAAGCGCAGCTAAAGGGAAGCACACAATACAACAACTCTACTTCGGGTTAACGTTACACCTGGGAGTACTTCCAGTTAATGCTGATGAAAGGAGCCACCTCACTTCACTCGAGAGCCAGAGTCGGGTGGAAGAGAACAAAGCTTGCGGAACGAGAAAGAGAAGGAAGGAAAGCCCTGTGTTTATTGTGCTTGGACTGTGCTGCTGTGGGGAGCGAAGGAAAAGCGCTTCCCCGCTAAAATTTGTTCTGTATGGCAAACTTGTGTCTGTCTTTGTCAGGGTTTGGGCAGCTGGAGTGCCCTCTGGTGGTCACAATGCATATCTAGGTGCTGATTTGATGATGCTTGGTCTTTATCCACCACTGATTTACTGTGTGACCTGAGCCACTCCAACACAAAAATATGTAACTTAAATTTGTTTTGAAAGTTGTTTGTTATAGTAAAGTGCTAATAATATAAAGCTTCATATTAGTGTTAGTACTTGGCTGAAGTGGTGAAAACTTACCAAGAATTTCATTCACATTATAGTTTTTCGTGAGAGCACACAAAAGTAAAAAAGGAACTTGAGAAGACACACATCTTCAAAATAATCCCTCTGCTGAGTCACAGTTTTGGGTACTGATTCATCGTCATGTCACCCACACTATGTGTTGAACTGCCATCTAAGGTGTCACACTGCCAGAACTTCGAGCCTAGCCGTGTCATATTCAGTGAGTCAACACTCTCTGAAATCTGACTAAGTTAATGGAGGGGAGAAATGACCTTGTATGATTGAGTTGCTTGTTGGAGTTCTTAGCCTTTTTATTAATTTCTTCCCATTTTAAATTCTACAATGCTAACTCTTTAGTTTTAAATTCCTTTTGTTTTGTATATCTACTTTGCTCATCTTGACCACAAGAGTTCAGGATAGGAAGCCACAATTGGAGGAAAGCCAGTTTATTACAAAGCATGCTCATTTACACACACTCATGTCAGCCACACTGTCTTCTATTACCTTCAGCCTTGTCATGAATTTAAAAATAAACTGATATGGTTGAAATTAAACAACAAGCATGAGCTGCCCCAATATACAGGAGTGTATCCCTTTCCGCTTTGTGCTATTACATAGTCCAGCCCTCATCATTTTTTTTTTAAGTGTGTTCAATAAATGGATTATAGTTAGATGAGGCTAAGAAGAACAGAATTTCAAAGAAACCGCACAAAATAAACACAAGGAGAGAGCTGCAAAGCAGCACTGTGTACCATAGTTTCAAAGAGTGGAGGATGAAAGCAGGCTTCTGTGAACAGCCAGAGAGTGTTTTTCTGGGGCTCAAATACTTAAAGAGATTCACAATTCAAAAACTTTGTGACTTTTAAAAGAGTCAGATTGCTCCCTTGTACTCTGCTGGTCCCATTACTTTAGCCCCAGAGCCCAAGACACAAGTGCAGACTTGGGCAAAATAACAAATGAGTGTGATATGTACAATAAAGTTCAAAGTACACAATGAAAAAAATGGAATCGAGAGATCTTGGAAAGAAACATGGAAGTGCTGCTTGTTGATTGAGTTGATACATCATTGACTTCTTGACCCCTCCATCAAATGGCTGTCCAAGTGAGGTCAGTGGTTTGATAGGGTGGGCCTAGCAGCCAGACGGCTGTTGATGCACACTTATAGCCCTTGTAGTATGGAGTGCCAGAAGGCAAGAAGCAAAGAAATTAAACCTAATAGAAAATGTACAGATGGTGTAACATTTGGGTGCATTTGAGGATTTAGTTAACTGTTTTGAAAGTTGCATTTTTCTTTTATGCTTATTTACATATTAAAAGAGACAAATATCACATTTTTGTTTGTTAAATATTTGTGAATCAGGTAAAAAGGTACATTTGTAACAGTGAACTAATCTGTAATTGAAGTTGCACGCAATATTTCTCTACTTTAAGACTGCTGGTTTTACTAATGTTTTTTAAAAGGGAGTTTTTCAAATTTCAAAAACTGGTAAATTCACTTTGTTTGAGATATCTCAACGAAAATGTAATTTTCCTGATGAAATTTCCTGAAGAACGAGCATAACAAATTTCAACAAAATTAATAATGCTAATAATAATTCTTCACATTTACATAGCACTTTTCTCATTGCTCAAAGTGCTTTACAGTACATAGTGAGTGGGTAGGCACTTCAACCATCACCGATGTGCAGCATCCACCTAGGATGATTTTAACGGCACTTCTATCCATCCATTTTCCTAACCTGGTCATCAAGGGCAGGTTGCAGTTCAACTGGAACCTATTATCATTTGGTGTAAGGAAAGAACAATACCTGGAGAAGGTACAAGTACACACGATTTGGCCAAGCAATCCACCTAACCTGCATGTCTTTAGTCTGTGAAAGAAAACCAGAGCACCTGGAGGAAACCCACATGGACAGAAGAAACCAAACACCACGCCAGTAGGACCCAGAACTTGAACCCTGGTTCCACACTTTAAAAGGACAGTATATAATTATTCTTATCTTTAACAACTACAAATGTTACAAGGGAGAAAATATTGATAAAATATGAAAACTATCCAACTTGTTTTATCTAAATGGCCAAGAATAGTGCATACATATGGAGTGAGTCGATTAGTCACTTTCTTCTTCTTTCGGCTGCTCCCGTTTAGGGTTGCCACAGCGAATCATCTTCTTCCATATCATCCTGTCTTCTGCATCTTGCTCTGTTACACCCATCACCTGCATGCCCTCTCTCGGCACATCCATAAACCTCCTCTTAGGCCTTCCTCTTTTCCTCTTGCCTGGCAGCTCTGTCGTCAACATCCTTCTCCCAATATACCCAGCATCTCTCCTCTGCACATGTCCAAACCAACGCAATCTCGTCTTTCTGACTTTGTCTCCCAACAGTCCAACTTTAGCTGACCCTCTAATGTACTCATTTCTAATCCTATCCATCCTCGTCACACCCAAAGCAAATCTTAGCATCTTTAACTCTGCCACCTCCAGCTCTGTCTCCTGCTTTCTGGTCAGTGCCACCGTCTCCAACCCATATAACATATCTGGTCTCACTACCGTCCTGTAGACCTTCCCTTTCATTCTTGCCGATACCCGTCTGTCACAAATTACTCCTGACACTCTTCTCCACCCATTCCACCCTGCCTGCACTCTCTTTTTCACCTCTCTTCCACAATCCCCGTTACTCTGAATTGTTAATCTCAAGTATTTAAACTCATCCACCTTCGCCAACTCTACTCCTTGCATCCTCACCATTCCACTGACCTCCCTCTCATTTACACACATGTATTCTGTTTTGTTCCTACTGACCTTCATTCCTCTCCTCTCTAGAGCATATCTCCACCTCTCCAGGGTCTCCTCAACCTGCTCCCTACTATCGCTACAGATCACAATGTCATCAGCAAACATCATAGTCCACGGGGACTCCTGTCTAATCTCGTCTGTCAACCTGTCCATCACCATTGCAAATAAGAAAGGGCTCAGAAATGATCCCTGATGTAATCCCACCTCCACGTTGAATGCATCCGTCACTCCTACTGCAGTTCTCATTACTGTCACAATTCCCTCGTACACATCCTGTACAACTCTTACATGCTTCTCTGCCACTCCCAAATTCTTCATACAATACCACAACTCCTCTCGAGGCACCCTGTCATATGCTTTCTCCAGGTCCACAAAGATGCAATGCAACTCCTTCTGGGCTTCTTTAAACTTCTCCATCAACACCCTCAGAGTAAACATTGCATCTGTGGTGATCTTTCTTGGCATGAAACCATACTGCTGCTCACTAATCATCACCTCCCTTCTTAACCTAGCTTCAACTACTCTTTTCCATAACTTCATGCTGTGGCTCAATTTTATCCCCCTGTAGTTACTACAGCTCTGCACATCCCCCTTATTCTTAAAAATCAGTACTGGTACACTTCTTCTCCACTCCTCTGGCATCCTCTCACTTTCAAAGATTCCATTAAACAATCTGGTTAAAAACTCCACTGCCATCTATCCTAAACACCTCCATATATGCAGGCTGAAGCCATGTTTCTGAGGTGGTAATTTGAAATTAACGGAACCGATTACAATATGCAGACTTTCGAGGCAACTGAGGCCTACATTGATTACAACCTGCCTGAAGAAGCGGCTTCAGTTGCCTTGAAAGTCTGCATATTATAATCGGTTCAGATAGGCAATAAATGGGGTTATTTTGCTTGACTTCTCATTGCATCCATAATGGCTAACCCGGTACAATACCCTAATTTCTGAGGGGGTAATAGTAATTTATGTATCCTGGACGTGCAGTCACATAATGAATGCATATTTTTTCACCATCTTTTCAGCATTTTACTTAATAACTTATATTTTTATTGTTTTTATCATGCAATACCCCATCTGTCCTTTCCTGTTCTTCTTCATCCTCAGCTTGGATAACTACCTTGCTAATGTAATGCTGCAGTGGTTGAAGTAATCCATCCAGCCATCCATTTTCAGAATTTTTCTATTGATGGCTCACATGTATCCCCATCAGCATTAGATTATTACAGTCAGTTCATTTGAGGGCACAGGTACATCCACACTTAGTCAAGTTAAATCGAATCAATATGGAGATGGAAAACCAGAGTACCTGAAGAAGACTGTGTGGAAGCAAAGCTAACTACTGTGCCACCACCCTAAAACACAAAGAAAATAGTTAAACCCATAATTTGCCTGCTTAGTGTCACCACTTACGGTAAGTGAACTGGGGTGTCTTTGTTGGAGGGACTGAATAACCACGTTATCCATTGAATGGAGGCTTTGCACAAGCATTCACCCAGACTCATTCTAGCTGGCCAGTTTGGAGTTACCAATTAACTTACCAAGCACAGCTTCTTAGGAAAAACAATTAAAGGGAATCCCCACAGACAGAGGGAGATCATGCTAAGTAAATAACGGCATTGGGCAGATTCTTAAATGTATGACGCAACAGTAGGAACTCTTCTTAGCCTAAAATACAGAAACCACTCCGTCTCAAATTCACAATTTTTTTTAATCTGCTTGTTAACAACAGGGTCATGTGGAAGCTGGAACCTATCCCAGGAAGCATCGGGCACATGGCAGGATCAATTCCTGGATAAGGAACCAACCCACTGCAGGGTGAAAACACATGGAGCCAATATGGCATCACTAATCCACCTAAAGAGGATTAGGAAGAGGATGGATGGATGGATGGATGGATAATCCACCTAATCTGTATGGTTTTGGATTGTGGGAGGAAAACAGGAGCACCTGAAGGAAACCCACATGGACAAAGGGAGAACATGTAAATTGAATGTAGGGAGCACCCAGGACTTGAACCCCCAGTCTCCTTCTTAATTTATTAAATATGAACGTTTTGACATTTTCAAGTGAAATTATGCTAAACTAATTACATACACAAACCAAAAAATGTTTAAATAACTATCTGATTCTGGTAAAATGAATATTTGGAAAACTAAAAATAGGGGAGTAGCAAAGAAATTAAAACAGATTTCCTTAATTAAATAACTTTGACTCCAGACTGGCTGGCATAGAAGGACAAAGTGAATTTGAGTCTGTTTAATAATTTATACCATATATACTGTACATATAGCATATGAAAAGAGAACCGTTAGTGGAACAAATGATTAGTATAAATAGCACCATTCACTGTACTATATGGGTACAGTCTGGTAAATCGCTGGGATGTGACCCTGACACCTCATTGTTTCAAGCTTATCTCTTTAGCCACCGGGCAAAGCTGGCTTGCAAATACACAGTGCTTTGCCTCAAGAAATATAATACTTTAGACAGAGATATCTTCATGCTGTCACAAAAACCTAAAAAAAATTAAATAAAATGTCTGAAGTATAGAACAGAATTGTGTTTTGTTGGATAAGTAATCGACAGTGGGTGAACACAATCAGATCAAAGCTCTGACTAGCAGGCAGAAGACATGAACGTTTATTCAGTCTCACAGTGGAGCAGATAACACAACATTCATTTGTCTACCACAACCCCCTGCCCTGGTCAATGATCCATAAGTTTATCAGTAATTCTTGACAAGCGGAAATGGTAAGGAATAAACAGGAAAGATAAGCAAAATGATAGATAGACACCTGATGAGCAATGACTTTAATTTCTTACTGTACAGAAAGAAAAGGAGTTGAATATGAAGGGGAAGTTGAGAAACTGAGAATCTGGGGGAGTTATATGTTACTGTATATATATAGTATATACTATAAAGCCCTTTTTTGCAATTCTTAATTTCATTACTTTCAGTTTTTTGTTTTTTATTTCTCCATATTGCATATACTGAACTAACATATTATCATGAAAAAACTACTAATGGTTTTCAATGGAAATAAATGTGTGACTGTGCTGTAGTAACATTTTGTGAACACTTCAGGTTGTAAAAGTCTAGGTTTGTAAAGCCTATACCAACAGCAGTCAAGCCTCTACTGAGACGCACAAAAGACCGTGCAAACAGATTTAAGACTTTAATAGAAAAACAACGAATTTTGAGTTCACTCCAAGCTCAAGCACAAACCTCTTAAAATTTAAACATTTTAAACACAGTAGGGGTATTGCACATTATTTATTGGAAACATTAAACTTGCCACATCACATCTCTCTATTATAATGAAAATATCTTGGGTCGAGAAGACACTTTGACATCCAGCGAGACAAGTCAGTGAGACAAAAGTACAGCTGCTGTACAGGCTTTTAAATGATCGACACACAGTGTGACAAGCAGAACACACAGCTCAGCAGCAAGGAGCAGGGGGTTTGGGTTTGAAGACAGTACTTTTAATTTTTTCCCAAATAAAGCCAATTACATGCACAACTTAAACAAGAAACTTTAATGACAGATATTCACAATCTCCTGCCATACAGAATGTCTCTCACGAAAGCCATACAACCCTTATTTAGCTATCAAGTGATGGAGGGGCAGGAGACATAAAGGCAGTACGTTATAAGAAAGACTAGTGGTGAAGGCCCCATGCTATTTATGATTCTAGTATAGTACACAACCCCAGACTTCACCTTTTGGGCTAACTTAGTCACAAATTAATCTACCCTACACATATCGTGGCATGTTGGAGGAAATAGGCATTAACGGATAAAAATGACGGAAAAAAATTTGCAGACTTTCCGCAGCACTGACTGGGATGAAATTTGAACTCTGAAGTTGTATATTATTATGAAACTGTGCTGCTTACCACTATCTATGAAGTTAGACAGTTTCAAAGAAGTACATGTGTTTGTGGCTTGCTGCTAACACCCAGATTCCCAAGCCTAAAGTTCTAATTCTTACTGTTTCTCTATTATCCAATGTTATTTACACTTACTTACTATGCTGATGTCACAGAACCTGCAGGCAAAAACAAGGACAGGTCAGGTTGGGGAGCATGCAGTGTGGTTGCCACACCCACCACACAACGAAACAGCTTGGGATCCTGGTTAGCAACCCCTGGTAGCGGTCCAGTCCCACCACTTGGAAATGACCATCTATCTGCCACAGCCACTTGTTACGTGGGTGTCCCCTTGGCCTGGTCCAGCTGCTTGAGTGCTCAACAATGTGGACCCTGTGAGCTGGATCACCCTCAGGCAATTGCACCACATGGCTGTAGTGCCATAGCTAATGATCCCGGACAATGCAGGTAATGTGCCTCATTCGGGGTTCCGTGAGCGACTGCTCTTTGACACAAGGTCAAACCAGCAACACCCAAGGATACTCAGAAGAGAAATAGTACCGAAGGAGTTCAGTCTTTGTCTCAGGTCACTGTATAGCGTTCATGTCTCTCAACCTTACAGCAAAACAAGAAGCACCAGGACTCTAAAGACTTGGACCTTCGTCCTTTTGCAAAGATATTGGGAGTGCTATACACCCCTTTCCAGTGATCTCATGACCCACTATGCTCTCCCAATCCATCTACTGACTTCATAGGAAGTCACATGAATGTTGCTGCCAAGGTAAGTAAACCTCTCAACAAAGTCAACAATCTCCCCACAGACAGACACACTGCGGATGGCTGTGCTCAAGAGGTCATTAAAGGCCTGAATCTTGGTTTTTATCCAGGACACTCAAACTCCACCCTCAGTCTCTCAACAGCCTCGATCAGAGCCTCCACTGAATCTGTGAAAATCACAGCATCGTTGGCAAAGTCAAGATCAGTGAATCTTTCTTCACCAACAGATGCCCCACAGCCACTGGACCCCATAACCCTGCCCCTCACCCAGTCCATACAAGCATCGAGCAATGTAGGAGCAAGACTACACCCCGGAAGAACCCCAGAATCAACTGGGAAAAATGCAGAGGTTCTGCCTCCACTCTGCATAGCACTCACAGTACCAGTGTATAGGCCAGCCATGATATCCAGCAACTTCGGGAGGACCCCACAAATTCTCAGGATGTCCCACAGGGCAGCTCGCTCAACTAAGTCAAACGCTTAATGAAAATCGACAAAAGGCTGCAAATAAACTGCCAATATTTGTGTTTGCACTCCATTAGAATCCTCAGTGCCAGGATGTGGTCAATGGTAGACCTCTTAGGCGTAAAACCAGATTGCTCTGGTTGCTGGTAGGTGAGAGCAAGTGATCATGGATCTTATTGAGGATGACCCACCAAGGACCTTACCTAGCACCAAGAGCAGTGTTATCCCCCTGTAGTTGCCGCAATCCAAGCGATCACCTTTCCCTTTCCAGATAGGGATGAAAAGTCCCGTTTTCCAGCTAGGTGGGTAGACAAGTCTCCCAAATGGAAGCAAAGATTGCTTGCAATGCCAGGAGGACAGCCTTACCTCCAGCCTGGAAAATTCACCCTCAGCCTTCCCTACCCTCATCTGGTTCACCACCTGTGCAATCTCAGTGAGACTGAATGGCTCACAGATAATTGGAGGATCAGCCTCAAGAACCGTGGACTCAGAGATATACAATGTCCTAGCTGGAGAATCAGCTTTAATCAGATGCTCAAAGTAGCCAGCCCAGTAGGTCACAAAACAAAGACCACTTGAGCTAATCTCCTGCTGTATAAGGCAATTCTACATAGTAATCTAGTTGCACAGCAGATAATGGATTACACACATAACATAATTAAAGATTTAGACACTGTGGTTCTGATAACTAATTATTAACGTTAATGTCACACACTTCCGGGAATCAGGATTCACATACTGGCCTGGTCGTCAGGCTTGAGGAGTTTTCAGGTTGACCAAGTGTTGGTTTTTGTTTTTTTTCCCCTAAGTACCCAACCTCCTCCAGTATTCCAAACAATTGTCAAAATAGGTTCAAACATCATATGACACTAAACTGGTCCTCTTTGCTTTATACAGTTTGTGAATAGAGATGCAGGCAGCAGAATGACACAGGAACTCGCAACATTCCGTGTGTCTGTTTTCTGTAAAAAAAATTCCTTGCACAAACATTTATGGTGAGGGTGACTATCAGTATGTGTGCGTTTGTGTGTTTTTGTGATCAGACGGCCTACTGGTTTGTCTATTGTTAGTGCTGTGTCGGCCATTTTTGCTGCTAAGTAAGCCTCTGGCTCTTGACATCTGTGTTCATAGATAATGAACTAATCGCAGTTCAGAAGAGATGTTAATAATGGGTTCCTGGGACTGAAATGTAGGAGATATGCGGAAAGATTATTGGAATTTACATTTTTCAGCTTTAGCAAATAAAGATTAGGGGACATAATAGAAGCTGGGTGCCATAATTGTTATTACTGCTGCTTCACATGTCTATCGTTCACACCTGGCCATTGTTTGTGTGAAGTTGAGGATTCTAGTGGTCTTCCTATGCAAGTTAGTGTAAGACACAACCACACGTGTTAAAGACACTGCCGAGGACCTCAGGAAGACAGTTGTAAAAAGGACCAACGCACATATATCAAAACAGGTAAAATGAAAGTTAAGAACACATCAGTTCCACTTAGATGTGGAAATCCAGCAAACTACCTTGTCACCCACAACCACTGTATGAAGCACATTAAACAGATCTAAAGATGTATGCAAGGCTTTAGGTTTTCTCTTTGCTTATCCAATTCACAAGCTATTAAACTTTAATTGCATCATACTGGTGAGGATGAATCTAGTCATTGGTGTTAGTAAACTGTTGTAGAGGCCTGAAGACAATTGGATGTGGTCTTGAAGTTCCTTTCTGACAACTTGTATGAATTTTTAATCTCAGAAGATTGAAGGAAATCAATACTTAGGTAGACTTGCAGTGGTCTTAACCCCAATCTTATCTAGACTTTCTCATGCATCCAAAGTCGTTTGCTGTTTAGGTTTTCTTTTCCTACCATCTGCCTGAGGTAATCTGGGTGGCTTTAAGGTCTACTCTTATATACCTTTATCTAAGGTATCTATAGGCTTGCTCCAAATGATACTTCATTGTATTGTACAGTGATAATAAAGGTGTCTTGCATCTGCATCAACAGCACTGTGAGCAGCAAGATGGCTCATTACTGGAGATAACTGCTGCCTGACAACTCCAGATACCTGGGCTCAAATTCCAGGTCACTCATTGTTTCTATGGAGTTTGTGTATAAGTAGTGTTTTTTTTTTTTTTTCTTAGGCATTCTACTTTTTCTCCACATCCCTAAAACATGCAATTGATTATTGGTCTGTTTGGTCCAGTGTAAGTGAGGGCCTAGTAATGGACTAGAATCCCACCCAGAGTTGGTTCCTCCCGTCTAAAGAACTACCATGCAAAACAAAGACTGGATTAAGTGGATCTGAAAATGACTTGGTAGATGGACATTTTGAAGTCTTTAAGTTCAGGATTGTGTTATTTTTTTCATATTGTGGGGGTGTGCTTTACAATTATTAAATGAAGTGAGGATACATGTTGATCTATTTTTAAGCATTTATATTTTAATTAAAAATACAATTTCAGAGTATAAACATTTTCTTTTAGTAAAGAAAGACTGGTTTACATTCAGCTAGGAGGTGAAGTAAATATGTGATATTTTTAGAAATGCATTGACAGACCAAAGACAGTCAAGTATTACTGTAGACAGACAGACAGAAAGACACACTACATGGCAGTCAGGCAGACAGAATTTCTTTGCTCTGAGCTCTTCCTATTTCTCTTACCCATCATGATGGAGTGTCATTTTCAGTTTCCATAAATGAAAGTAGTGAAGGAAACGTGCATCTTTTTTGAATGGGTCACTGAGTTTCTGAATATTGAATTAACCAATTAAGATTTTTGTTTTTGTATTTTGGTGTGGAAAAATAACATAAGGTGCATTTTTCCTTAAATAAAATGCAGTCTTTTCTCAAATGTCAATCACATAAAGTTGGTCTTTTTTTCTGATATAATAGTTAATAAAACTTAACATGCAACCTACTTGGAATAATAGTGGAAAAACAATCTTTCATCAGAAATAAGTTTTTTTCAGAAACTATTCTTTCAGCCTACATGTGACAGCACAACAATGAAAGTCTTCACCATGGTACTTTAGTATGGGAAAAAGTGACATCTCCTTGAAGACGGGAATATATTATTATTGCTATTTTTTAAGCAATGTTGACCTAAATATGGGATTCAAACTGAAACTAAAAATACCTTAATTTTACACTCCGGGAGCTATTAAATGAGGAAGACTTGTCAAAAATTAACTGCCTTTGATCTACAGGTACATTTTATACAATAATATGTAAACCAATTCCAATACTGGTTCAGATTTTTTTTTCCTTTACCTCTTTAAAAAACATTTACACTAATCTTCTGCATAACCAGAATTGGAGAAGCTTTATGTTTTATATTAAAGCGTTAACCTTGGTATTTTTATAATTGAACTACAGGCCACAGGTGTTACCGGTTGATTTTTGTATTAACCAAATGAAATTCTCTAGACTTATTGTTCAGTGACCATAAAAATATCAAAATAAATTTTAAAGATTTTTTAACTAATAAAATAGGTAAAAAAATATTTATCCATAATCCATTTGACATTAAAGAAAATGATTCTCTTATTGTTTAATATCTTCTGTAATGCACATATCTGAAACAAAGCACAATCATAAAATTGTTTTCACCATTTGTGTAGCAACAAAAATTATTTATATTATAATACATACATACATACATACATACATACATACATACATACATACATACATACATAGTTTCTGAGGGTCACCAGCTTGCGCAACAGGCGCCTCGCAGCACAACAATTTCAAGCAACAGCTTTAAGTGGTCAAAAAAAGCAAGTCTTAGTTTCTACTGTGAAGAGGAGACTTTGTGCTACAGGTTTGAAGGGTGAGTGGCAGTTAGAATGCAATTCCTTAAGGGAAATAGAGCCTTGACATACTGGCAGTGGACTACTACAGACTGGAAGAAGGTCTCCTCTTCACAGTAGAAACTGAGACTTGCTTTTGTCGACCACTGTTAAGCTGTGCTGTGAGGCGCCTGCCAGATTTCTTGTAGATTCCAATTGCCTTTAGATTGTGTAGGACACCACTGTACTGACATTTTGGATTTATTTTTTGCAGTTTCTCTAAATGTAAGGCCTACATTTCTAAGGGTAATAATGTGGTTCTCCTTTAATTTGCTAACTGCCATTTTCTTGCCATTATCACTGGAATTTAATGTATATACTTTCTGTACTGCAATATTGTCCAAGTAGTACTTCAGAGAGTGTAGTAACAGTTTTGTTCCAACTCTGCTTTAAGACTGACAGAGGGGTTTTAAGAAGTTGGGACACCAGTGCAAATTGTTTGCTTCAACTTGCAAGGCCTACTTTAATTGCTTCAGAACATCTGTGGGTTGTAACCTATAAAGTTGTTCCCTGAAGAAGGCCCATTTGTAATATTCTGAAATTTCCTATTTTTTTCAGTTTTTTCTAACCTAAACTTTAAATTTACTACTTATCTTTTTACCATTTTAAGTCATTCATTACATTTCAACTGATTTAACCTGAAGAAAGTGGAAAAACTGGGGTGTTCTAAAACTTTTGACCAGTAGTACAGTATATGTATATATTATATATATTCATATTCTCATGCATTGATTCAATTAATTGATATTTGTAGTTAAACACCTGCGGTGGGTTGGCACCCTGCCCGGGGTTTGTTTCCTGCCTTGCGCCCTTTGTTGGCTGGGATTGGCTCCAGCAGACCCCCATGACCCTGTAGTTGGGATATAGCGGGTTGGATAATGGATGGATGGATGGATGGATAGTTAAACACTGTCTAAATGTAAATATAAATGCACTTATAGTTTTTAATCATTTACTGCACTACAGCTTTCTTGCTGTTAAAGTATACATTTACAATATTTAAACAGGTTTTATTGTTTATGCTCTCTTTGCAGTGTACCACATAGACATTCCTAATTCTTGAGGTGTAATTATAAATGTGAATTACCATTTTAATTATGCAGCACTTGTTTCCTACCAATACTCATACTGTATGAAACACACAAGCAAATAATAAACACAGTAAAAAAAAAAAAAAAAAAAATCACAAAAGTATCAGATGTTCATAAATGTTAATCAAGAAGATGCAAGGCTAATGCTTAACAAATAGACAAATTTTGCTTTTAAGCTAACAAGCCTGTGGTTTAATAATTTCAAATTCTCACAAGCTTGCTCACGGTCCATTCTCCGACAAGCTGCATTTATTTTAATTAAAGGACGAAATAAAATAGTCTGAATTAATTAAAGTAGCTTTACTTGATTTGTCTAATTGCACAGGATGACTCCTCCAATTCTCTTTATTACTCCACTTTCTTTAAAATAAAAGCCAATACTCCAATCCCCTCTCTCTCTCTGATATTCTGCCTTACTGCTCTGTTTATAGGAAGTTTGCAGTAAAAAAAAAAAAAAAAAAAGGTACTGTGCTAGCTCAACTACTATTATATCTCACTTAAAGGAGGACTACAGCTAAATTTCTGTAAGAAAAGCAGATGCTCAGAAATCAATTGTTTATTGTGATCGGCCAATTTACTGATCGAGTCTTTTTTTTTTTTTTCTACAACTTGGATGATTTAGCTCCACAGCAGATTGTGACATCGCTACTTTTTGTTACATTCAACAAGACTGGTTAATCCCCCCTGACCTCTCTGATTACTAGGGTGTTTCTGCTGACAGAACTGCTCCTTACTGAATTTTGTCTGTTTATCTCTGTAAACTCTCGAGACAGTATGTAGAACATGAAAATCTCGGGAGGGCAGCTGCTTCTGTGAAGCTTGAATAACCATATATGGATCTCACAATCCTACCACAGTCAAGACACACTTAAGTTGCATGTCTTGGTCATACGAATAATGTATATTTGGGTAGATGATATGTTTCTATACTGTATAGTTTCAACTATATTACAGGACTGGCTATTGGGAGCATAAGGCTATTTAGAGAATGTTAAAGGGCAGAAACACCTAAATAAAGTGGCCACTTGAGATGAGTAAATCAGACAAGTTTTGCAAAACTGACACTAAAATTAGTTTTGTAGGCAACTATGCAATTGCAAAATGTAAAACTCACGGAAGAGTTTTTTGGGATTTTTAGATGTTTTCTTTGAGTGAAAAACAAGGAATACTTCTCCCTAAAGCCTTATGTACACCCACGTTCTTTTCTGCAGCTGTGTACAGCATGTAATTTATAGCAGGCTGGTAAAATCAATTCTACTTGTGCCCGTTATTTACATTATGGTGGAGAAGCACAGTGTTGCTTTTTTTTTTTTTTTTTTTTTTTTAATATATAAATGTGACATGCTGCATATTTTTGACACAAAGACATAATAAAATGAACCATTGTGCACATGACTATGCATTCTCTACTGGAAAAGTTTATTAAATGGAAAGCCAGCTTGCTCCTCTTACCTAGCAAACTTGCTTCCCCCATTTGCTATCAACTACCTAATCCTAATTAAAGATATGCACACTTCCAAGGTTTTTTTTTTTTTTTTAAATACTACATGATAGACACACTCTAGTGGAATTAATGCATGAAAACACTTCTTGACAGGAACTAAACACCTTTCTTTTTGTATGAATGATATGAATTTTACTGGAAGTGAAAAACATCTTTCACTAATTTTTTTTCTGAGGCTTGGCTGCATATTGTTTCACTCATCACTAGCAATCATATAAAAGTACCCACCTATGTATGCTTTAAACCAAGTTTCATTTAACTTAAAATAGATTCTTAAGTGGCAAAGATGTATATTTGTGATGGTCCCAAACAACATATGCAATATTTGCCAACAGTCTTTACTAGTAATGGTCATAGGAGAAGGACATTAATGGGACACCAGGAGAAGTCTTTCAACCAAGAATTTGGTTCTTCTCCCAAGGTGAACTGACTATGCACATCCTGCAAAAGCTTTGGCCTATTCATGCAAAAGTTTCACTTTATCTTTCTGTGAGGGTTAAACACTAATGTACTAATTTACAATGTCTCAACCAGACTTCCATTGAGTTCCTTTTACTATATGTGTAGACATGCAAAGGATTAGAAAGACAGAGATGAGGAGAGAAAAATGTTAAAAAAAAAAGGGGGTAACCACATTACGTTCACATCTTTAAACGTCAGTAGAAGATAGCATGATACCACCATCATATATGTTCTGAATTCCTAGAGCTGGTTACCAGAAGGCAGCAGTTGTGGTTTAGGTATACTGTGGAAGGATTTACAGATGCTCATGGATTTCAGATTAACTACATTTTCTTTCCTGGATTAACTTTTTGATTGTTATAACAGACTGCTTCAAATGCAGTTGTCTGCAGAAAAGACTTGAGTTGTCGTTCTCGTTTTTTGTAGATGATATAAGGTAGATTTTAAAATACGTCAATGTGCTTAAGGCATCCTGTTCTTACCTAGCATTTTCAGCGACTTCTTTGATATCTCGGAGAGAAAATCTGTGGTGCTTGTCTGCTTCAAAAAAACCGCAAAAGTGGATAGCCTAAATGACTAGCTCCTATTGTGATGAAATGCTTTAAGAGAATGGTACTTAGACATCTTAAACAGAATCTCTTAGATAGCTGGGTCTACTTCTAGTTTTCACACGGTCATAAACAGTTCACAGAGGATACCACTACCTCTTGCTCTTCATATAATCCTGGCACACCTGGATAATAAAAACTACACTGTCAGATATCTGTTTATAGAATACAGCTCATTATTTAGCATGGTTGTACACTAGTACTAGGATGTTGTACTGTGTTAGCCATTTAGCGAGAAGTCAAGCAAAATGACCTAAAAGCTGATAAACTCACAGACTTGGAACATACGACATCCACAGTCCAGTCACAGAGGACGGCACTAACTGGGAGAGCCCAGCATGGAGAGGACTGACAGTATCACTTCCACCACATTAAATCTAGGCCTCTCTAAAGGGTAGTTAGTGTGCTGAATCCCTCCTGTGCTCCTAACATTACAGTTTCTCATTTCATTTATGACTGTGTGGCCAGAAATCTCTTCATCTGTATCATTAAATTGGCTTATGACTCACTGCCATGCCATCTACATCAGAGAGCATGCTATGGAGAGGGTCATCAAATTTATAATTCTTGGAGTCACAATAAGTGAACAAAAAAGATCTGGCAAGATGATTCACCAATACCTTTGCTTCCTTAAGACATTTATCTCTATATAAGCGTTTCAGATTATATAGCTGCACACTTGAATCTATCGTCACTGGATTCATTACATCCTATTAAAGCACCTGCTCGGCTCTGCACCATAAAGTCATTCAGAGGGTGCTGAATGCAGCTAAAATCATTAGTAGAACACCACTCTCTTCTGCTGTGGACATGTACAAAATGCTGCCTTAGACAGGTGAACAGTATTATTAAAGACCTCAGCCATTCTACACAGTCTCTTCCCCTCCTTCTTTGTTGTTGCAGGTGGTGCAGAATCATTAGCAATTGCACCAATTGACTGAGGGACAGTTTTTATGCACAGGTCATAAGGCTTCTCAGCTGTCATTTATACCTTTTGCATTCATGCACGTTGTTGTATTCGCTGTCTATTTCTGCATTCATTGAGAATTATTGGTGTTGTAGGCTGTGGAAAACATGCAAATAAGAATTCCACTGAACTCTGTACACATGATGATAAACTTGATTTTCTTTAGCAAATAAATTCAAGATCACTGGACATCATCATCAGGCACAAGGCTTAAGATGGGTCACCAGTGCATCACAGGCCACATTCATTTACAGTGCACCATAGCTTAGCCTTTACTCATGGCAGGTGAATTTTAAAGTCACTAAACCACCTAAACTATTATTGCTTGGGTTGTGTAAGGTTAAAAATCTACCAAGGCCAAGCTTTATAAATTTTATATTAATTGCACAATGTAACAGAACATCACAGTTTGAGAGCTTTGGATCTGGATCTTGTCCACGACACCATCGGTGTGTTCAGTTTTGTATGCTGTGGCGTGCTGGGCTAGTAACATCACTTCAAGAGAGGCCTACTGAATCAACAAGCTAATTAAAAGGGCAGACTCTGTTACAGGACACACTCTGGACCCTCCTGGAGGTCGCAGCAAAGGAGGGAATTAAAACTTTATGAACAATGCTGCACATCTTCTCTGTGATACACTAACACTGAGGACTTTCAGCCAATGAATTATTCAGCAGAAGTGTGTCACGAAACACTACTGGGGCTCCTTTATACCAACAAGAATGTGTCTGCATAATGCCTCACTGTGACTGCCAAGACAGAACTTTTTCTTTTTAAATTTTTTTCTTTGTTCAGACCAGTGTGTGTGTGTATCTTTAATTACTTACTTGCTTGCTTGCTTATCTACTTATTTATGTATGTTGTGAATAAGGAGCTATATAAGCGTCCGACCCAGCACAGGTTCACACTGAGGCACGTATAAATTGAACACAAGTCTTTATTTTCTCTTCAGCCGTGGGGCACGTCTTCCCCATGTCCCACAGGCCCAACACAGTCCCACAAGCACTTGATAAAGAAATAAATCTTTTTCTTCACCTGTGGGGCACGTCTTCCCCGTGAACCCCACAGGTATAACACAGTCCCAAAGTACCTCTTTCTCAAGACAGCAATCCTTCCGTTGGCACCACCACTTCTCCTCTCAGGCACCTCGTCCTCTTCCTCCCGATTCTGGCCCTGAGTGGTGGTTGCTGGCTTCTTTTATGGCCCTCCCGGGAGTGCTCTTGGTGCTTGCTCACCTGTTCCCAATTGCATTCCTGTGTGGGGCCTATGATTAGACCAGCTGGGCTTAACTATCTCTGCCTCGTCCCCTGGCGGCCATCCCAGGCCCTGTGGGGAAACTGAGGCATCATCAACCAGGGAGGCTGCCACCAAGCATCCCGGGGGAGGTATTGAGGAGTCCATGGCTGCTCCCCCTGAATACAAGTAGAAGGGACGTCCTGGCCGGGCATGAACCCTGGCCATCCTCCACAATGTATTTACTTATTTATTCAAACAGCTTCTGTAAAAAGCCAAATTTCCCCATGGGGATGAATAGAGATCCATCTATTTATGTGGACTCTGCATATTTTCCCTGTGTTATTGTAAGTTTTTGCCAGATACTATAGTTTCCCAAAGATGTATGCACTAGGTTCATTGACTCTGAACTGGCCTTGCGTTTTCTCTTATGGACTGGTATCTCATTGCGGCCCGCAACTCTAATTTGAAACTGGAGATTTCAGAGAAAAAAATATATGAAGGAGTGGCTGATGGTTACACTGGTTACAGTCTGCTTGGGGCTTAAGGGCTGGCAGTTTTCCTCTTCAGACCTGCTCATTATCTAAGCCTCCTTCTGCTATTGACATATGCCAAAGTGAAAGCATTATTAAAGAGAAAAAAGAAAACCTTCAGAAAATGTTTTTTTTTTTTTTTTTTTTTTTTTAACAACCAAAGGGTTAAAGAAGTTTACTTCAGGAAAAAAACAAATCTAAGGCAAGCAGTGAGTTTCTTTTTTAATTTATACAGACATGAGAGATGTAGATTCAAAACAAAAAAAGATTACACGGAGGAGCAATGCATGATTATGCCATGTGGGTGTGAATACAGCAATATTAAAACACAGCTGTCTGCAGCTGGCAAAACTGCATGAGACAGCTAATGAAGGGGGGAAAAGAAGAAACAAGAACAGCAACACAGAATTATAAGCGACGAGTGTGCCAAGAAGAATAAAAGTAAAGAAGATTTGGAGCAGATTTTAATAAGACATAAGAAAAAGCTCAGGCTTCTGGAATAGAAATATGGGAAATAAGAAATTAAGAGACCCCGCCAGTAAGAAAAGGCACAGCAGTATAACAAAGAGGGCACCCTCAGAGATGTTCATATAAAAAGAGACCTAATAAGATTATCATTGAATTGTGAAAATGAAACAGGAATATACAGTACATAAATCCAACTGTCATAATTACAAAATAACTTTTATAAGATTTTTATCACGTTAGCACATATTGTAAGGAATTTGGAGGTATGCCAGTAACATATTTGGCAGATGTTAACTATTTATTCACAATGGATGCTGCACCAATGCTTAATTGAGCGATATTTATATAACAACTTTCTGAGGAGATCAGATTACCTTTTAAGAAGCTTAGAATTATTTAAGCTATATACAGTACATCTTTCAATGCACATTTCTTTTCTCCTGAATTGGGTCTTTTAGTGTTCTGTTGCCGAGCATTTCATGCTACATTCTGATTGTACTGTATTTATTACTAGTGTATATAATGTATATAGATTTATAAGAGGAAGTGCACTTGAATTGTAAATTAGATAAAGAATGATATAATAACATTAAGAGAAACAGCATTATGGCAAGATAAAAGTTAATGAGTTATGCATCTAAAAGCATTATTAAAATAACACAATATGCTAACAGTATGATTCAAAAATGTATGTTTAAACAGACTGTAGGCCACTATATTAAGTCCACTCACTTATCCCAAGTGACGGCTAAAATAATGGTGCCACTGTAAGAGCAAATAATCCTTCTTAAGAGGGACAGGCCTGCAACACAAGATTGTACAATTCAAAGGAAGAATGTGCAAAAGTAAAGATCTGAAATATCAATATTATCAGCACCAGATGCAATGGCAACCTTGTGCCAATGACAAACCTGCGGGGGTTTTCATGCATGACAGAGTCACAAGCGTACTGAAAAATAGACAACCCATCTGATAAACATCCAAACTAAGGGAGACATATAGTCAGGAGAAAAAGTGGTTGATGAAAGGGACGACATGAGTGCACTAGACTGCCTACAGGTTGCCAGCTAACAGCTGAGCACAAATGTGGCACAACACATAGAGTGGGAGCCCAGGATAAGCCTAGGGCAACTAAATTAGTAATGTCAAAAAGAACATTTTTAAGTAGGATTCGACATTCTTTGGAAGTATTATGGCAGAACTGTGTGGTGTTGGAGATAACAAATCGTTGTTCATTGTGCCCAAGTTTGTAATGCCACCACCAACTGTACCATTATCACCCTTGTCAGTCATAACAGATGCTTATGCACAGAAATAATATTTCTTTATAATACTAGTAATTTAGTTACAGTGAGTGAGAAAGTGGAAAGGTGGAACTGTAAAAAAAAAAAAAAAAAAAAATACAATTTATATAGTTTTAAAATTTATTATGCTTAAGTGTGTTGTATTTATTGCATATTGTAATTATTGTTAGTACAGGAAAGCTTCTTTTTATACAATATTTTCCTTCTGTTGCAAAAAAAAAAAAAAAAAGTTCTGAAAAATAACTACAGAGACATGATGGTGTCATCTGTGACAAAAATAGTAAGGGAAAAGAAAAGTTATAGGGCCCTTTGCAACGTATGCTGTACAAACGTGGTATGAAACTGAAAAGAGCTTGGCAAACCTTCCAAAATGGCACATGCACTAACCTATCTGTAACAATCATGCAATGCTTATGGGTAATTGCCCAGGTTTCTTACCTTCTTGGAAGCTGTGTGCCATCAGTGTGACGGGTGCTCTGTTTGAGAATTCTGGTTTCAATCATTTGAAAATCTTCAGCCTCATTTTGACATTCCTTCTTCTATCTTTTTCTACTACCTACAGCTTCAGTCAGAGCGTAGGGCACATGGTGTCTCCCGTACATCTCCTATATCCTGTCATCCTCAATTCTCCCTTGCTAGTTCCTTTTCTCCTCTCAGAAAGCTTGTCTCAGTTCTTTATTCCCTGCTATGGAAGGCTTCCTATACTTCTTATAAACCTCTACTCCTCATCTCTCAGGGGTCCGAGGAAGGCCTAAATATGTTTCCAACAGGCCTCATCAACTTTTATAAATGTATTGTAGAGTCCATCCTAACAGGCTGCATGGTGTTCTGGTATGGCATCAGCTTGGCTAAGGACTGCAACTCATAGCAGAGGTTGAAAAACAGCACAGGTCATTACTGGGACATAGATAACATCTCGGCAGGACATATTTACCAAACACTGATTGGAAAAGGGAAAAAAAAAATCACAAGAGACCCCTGTCACCTGCATGGATATTTTTCTCCTTCCACCCATCGGACAGGTGCTATAGAACTATTATCGCCCAAGCTGTGACATTTAAGAACAGTTTGCACATGCAGGAAATAAGGCTGCTCAACTGTCATATGTGATAAACTGTCTATGATCATATGAATGAATTAAGTGACACATCTTTTGTGATTCTAGTGTGCATGATGATGTGTTTTGCATTTATTTATGATGATTATTAATTTTACACATAAATTTAAGCTGTTTTTGAGTCTGAAGTTTTATGGTGATTATGGTGTCTGCAAGGAAAACACACAAGAATTGCGCTGCACACTGTACCTGTGACAACAAAAAGACCTTGACGTTGATCTCCCAGGACCTTACATTATCCTCACAGTTTTTAAATTGGACCGATGATTGGGGTTTCTTGGAGAAAATCTGACAATCTTAAGTTTGCACTCAGGTTATATTTTACTCCTTGTAAGCTGCCCAGATCCTCTAGGACATTGATGACCCTGTAATGCCAAAGGGACATTTATGCATATGCATTAGTTTTTATCCTCCTGTGCTTGTTCTCTGGTTTCTAATCTCTTGCTCACTCTTTTCAATGCTCTCACTTCCTATTCCTCTATTGCCACATATTCTTGTACTGGTAGATCTTTCAGGTCCTGCTCGGTCAGTGACCCAGTGTAAATTCTTATGTCTTAGCACTGTAGCAACCTAACTTTTCCTTGACTCTAGGCGGAAGTCCCCCGATCTCACTGAAAACCTGATTCTTCTGAAGGTGTCTGCATCACGGATTTGTGGAACACCCAGTGAGACCATTCATAACTAATCAAATCTTTTATGTGCAGGGACTGCTGATACAGGCGCTCCTGTGGTTGTGTGGTGTGGTCAGTTGCTGTGGCTACAATTTCTGGTGGTACAGCATGGGACTTGGGACAGGATGGATGAGGCGCCTTTTGTGGGCTTATTTCACATGGTGATGGTTTCCCATTTTGAAATTTTGACTTAATTTCGACTTTATTTTATCTAAAAAAACAATTACTCACAAAAAAAAAAGAAATTAAGTTAAATACGCAGGAATTGAACTCCGATTTCTCAATTAAAAAGGCAGGCATACCCAACTATCACATCATGATTGAAACCTGTTGGCCACTGTTTCTTTGTTGATAGAAGGCATTGCAGTATTTAATACCATGCATTCTGACCCAGAGGTATCAAAGCTGAAAGTTCTATGTCAAAACACGGATTTTCTACCAGAAACGCATGTGTGCCAAATGTCAAGTCTGTTGCTTAAAAAATAAATCTTTGCATAAAGAGCAAACCTTATTTTGCATATGTTGTTTCCTTTATATTTTGACGTTGCTGCTGGAGCACGTAAATTTCCTATGCCGATCGATGATGTATTATCAATATACCTGTTTAATTTTTAATGTTCTTAGGTCATCACCTATCTATGTAAAAGGCACATATGACATCACCTGGACACCAATGTGAACATCACCAGCTTGACATATACAGTTTTATAGGAAGAAATGGTCTTGCTTTAAGTGAAGTGAATACAAATGTCCCTGATTTAGACAATAATTAAAAAGGTAGAAATACAAAATGATCTAAACACAAAATGGATTCTAGTTAATTAAAAGTTATATTTTGGTGACTGTAAGATTAATTGCAACAGAACCCTGCAGCCACTGAGGCCTTTTAAGAAGTAAGACTGCTTAAGCCCGATCAAAAAAGATGAATTATAATGGTGATTCTAAAAACTGAATTAAAATGACAAATTGAAATGAAAGACTCTTTTAGAATTAAAGATGGATGCTTTTTCTTTAAGAAAGAAAATCATTCATTAGCTTACTGCTAAATAATCAATATTTGCACAAGAGGCATTTGCCCAAACTCAAGAGAATAATTAATTAATAGCAAAAGACACTGTTTACTCACACAGCTTTGTTTACTCACACAGCTTTACTGACTGTGAAGGTTACCTATTTTGGAATTTTACATCAAATTAATTAAACATAGCACAGCAGCCCAGAGCTTTGGAAATGCAATGTGTGGCAAAGACAGGAAAGGTACAGAAGATGCATCTTTTTAAATGCAGCCATGTGTAAGTATACATTACATTTTCTTTCTTTCTCTCTCTCTCTTTCTTACTGTATGTCAGAACAAATTCAAGCCTAGAACTCCAAGAACCCCTTGTAGACCTCTGTGATAAAAGCATGGTGAAGCTTATATCAGGGCTAGGGTATTACGCCATGGGTAAAGCTTGGCCTCAACAACTGTGAAATGGAAGTTTGTTTGGAACAAGCAGGGCTCGACCTAGAGTTGGTCATTTGGCCCAACGAAGTAACCGGACAAGAAAGAACCCAGTGCTCACTCTAACTGAGACTCAGATGTCCTCTTCTGAGATGGGAGAGCCTGTTGCAAGGACGACTATCTCTGTAGCACTCCATCAACCAGCTAGATGGAAGCCACTCTTGAAAAAATTTAAAAGACTGATGGGAAAAAAAAAAAAAAAAAAGATTCTCTGGTCCAAAAAAAAAAATTGAACTCTTTATGCAGAATTCTAAGTAAGCTCTATGCCTGGAAAAGACCAGCCACTGCTCATCACCTGCTTAATACCACCACTACAGTGAAGCATGGTAGTGGCAGCATCATGCTATGGTGGTGTTTCTCAATCGTAGGGACAGTTAGACTGGTCAGAACTGAGGGAAGGATGAATGTAAATAAATGCAGAGATCCTTGAAGAAAACCTAATCCAGAGTGCATGTGACCTCAGACTGGAGCAAGGGTTCACCTTTCATTACAATAATCCATCCATTATCAAACCCGCTATATCCTAACTACAGGGTCACGGGGGTCTGCTGGAGCGAATCCCAGCCAACACAGGGCACAAGGCAGGAAACAAACCCCGGGAAGGGCGCCAGCCTACCGCATTTCATTACAATAATGACAAAAAAAAATCATACAACCAAGACAAACACTGGAATGGCTTTGGGACAAGTCACTGAATACCTTCAGTGGTCCAGTTAAAGCCCAGACTTTAATGACATAGAACATCTGTAGAGAGGCCTGAAGTTGGCAGTTTAGAGACACTTTCCATTCGATCTAACAGAGCAGGGGGTAATCGGCCAGGAAGAATGAGATAAACTCCACAAATCCACTGTGTTCAGAGCTTCTAGAGATTTACCCAAGGAAACTGGAGGCTGTAATTGCTTCAAAAGAGGGTTCAACAAAGTACTGAATTAAGGGTGAGAATATTGATATGAATCAGATTTCAGTTTTTATTTTTAGTAAATCTTGCAAACCTTTCTGAAAACATGATTTCATTTTGTCATTATGGGTTATTGAGTGTAGACTGATGGACAAAAATGGTAAATTTATCCATTTAAAATAAAATCTACAACAAGGTGTGCAGAAAGTGAATGCTTTCTGAAGCCACTGTATATCTTATCTTATATATAAACATCTACGCATGGAAGTGTGTACTGTACAGTGGGGCAAAAAAGTATTTAGTCAGCCACCAGTTGTGCAAGTTCTCCCACTTAAAAAGATGAGAGAGGCCTGTAATTTTCATCATAGGTATACTTCAACTATGAGAGACAAAATGAGAAAAAAAATCCAGAAAATCACATTGTCTGATTTTTAAAGAATTTATTTCCAAATTATGGTGGAAAAAAAGTATTTGGTCAATAACAAAAGTTCATCTCAATACTTTGTTATATATATACCCTTTGTTGGCAATGACAGAGGTCAAACATTTTCTTTAAGTCTTCACAAGGTTTTCACACACTGTTGCTGGTATTTTGGCCCATTCCTCCATGCAGATCTCCTCTAGAGCAGTGATGTTTTGGGGATATCGCTGGGCAACACGGACTTTCAACTCCCTCCAAAGATTTTCTATGGGGTTGAGATCTGGAGACTGGCTAGGCCACTCCAGGACCTTGAAATGCTTCTAAGAAGCTACTCCTGAAAAACAGCCCCAAAGCATGATGTTTCCACCCCCATGCTTTACAGTAGGTATGGTGTTCTTTGGATGCAACTCAGCATTCTTTCTCCTCCAAACAAGACGAGTAGAGTATTTTTTCATCTGACCATATGACATTCTCCCAGTCCTCTTCTGGATCATCCAAATGCTCTCTAGCAAACTTCAGATGGGCCTGCACATGTACTGTCTTAAGCAGGGGGACACGACTGGCACTGCAGGATTTGAGTCCCTGGTGGCGTAGTGTGTTACTGATGGTAGCCTTTGTTACTTTGGTCCCAGCTCTCTGCAGGTCATTCACTAGGTCCCCCCGTGTGGTTCTGGGATTTTTGCTCACCGTTCTTGTGATCATTTTGACCCCACGGGGTGAGATCTTGCGTGGAGCCCCAGATCGAGGGAGATTATCAGTGGTCTTGTATGTCTTCCATTTTCTAATAATTGCTCCCACAGTTGATTTCTTCACACCAAGCTGCTTACCTATTGCAGATTCAGTCTTCCCAGCCTGGTGCAGGTCTACAATTTTGATTCTGGTGTCCTTTGACAGCTCTTTGGTCTTGGCCATAGTGGAATTTGGAGTGTGACTGTTTGAGGTTGTGGACAGGTGTCTTTTATATTGATAACGAGTTCAAACAGGTGCCTTTAATACAGGTAACGAGTGGAGGACAGAGGAGCCTCTTACAGAAGAAGTTACAGGTCTGTGAGAGCCAGAAATCTTGCTTGTTTGTAGGTGACCAAATACTTATTTTCCACCATAATTTGCAAATAAATTCTTTAAAAATCAGACAATGTGATTTTCTGGATTTTTTTCTCATTTTGTCTCTCATAGTTGAGGTATACCTATGATGACAATTACAGGCCTCTCTCATCTTTTTAAGTGGGAGAACTTGCACAATTGGTGGCTGACTAAATATTTTTTTGCCCCACTGTATGTCTGACCGGCCTGGAAGTGAGTGGAGGAGTCGGGCTAAGGAATCCACCACTGAGGATACGCAAGCGAGGCTACAAAACATTCGAAGAGAGTCACTCACTTATCCGCTATAACAGAAGCATGGCAAGCACATTGTCAAAACGGTGTCCCTTTAACTTCTCCTCCCGCCGCTAATACACAAATGAGGTGAGCACGTCAGCAAGACAAATCCTCCTAGAAGAGAGATGCCCAGAGTAGTTCCTTTCAATTACCGGACATCTCTACATTTCACTTTTTTTTCCTGATGATTTCAATAGTTTCTAGGACCCTGTGCTTTTTACAGCATGCACAATTAAACAATAACATGACTAGGTTAAGTATTTCATCTATACTTTGTACATTTGGAACAGCACGATGGAACACTAACTAGCACCGTACAACACACTTTACAACTTCAGGATGCAGGACTCAAAGTCTCTGTGAAGTTTGTATATTGTATGTCTTCTATATGTTCATGTTGTTTGTCCTCTAGGTACTGCAGTTTTCTTCCTACAGTACATCCTAAAAATTTATGCAATAGGTTACAGGAGGACTGTAAATTTGCAATGTTTGTGTGAGTGTCGATCTGTGCATGCATGTCACCCAAGACGAACACACTCCCCATTGACAGCGGGTTTATAGCTTGGACCCATTGCTGCCAAGGCTGACCTTCCACAACCTAGAACTCTGCAAAATGCATTAAGTCAATGACAAAGGAAGAACTGAACTAGCTGACTGATTTATAATTGTACAACAGTGTTTCCATTGTCCTTGTGGGCTAGGAAAACATATACCAGCTATGGTGGGATAATTATTGCGTTATCTAATGGGAGACAGTAGTGCTAACCAATGTGCCACCATGCCTCAAAGAACAAAAGATGTAGATGAAACAAAACAAGCAAAATACAACAAATGGGCACAAACTCACAATTAATAATAATAAAACACTAAGGTCTGTATGTCCAGTCCCTCTGAGCAATCAGAGTAGTTTGGTGATGTGATAAGAAGGAAGTAAGAGTGTGAGACAGACAAGAATGACTAAAGAGGCATGCTGAGAGTGTTGCCTTCAAATACAGTAAGAATAAAAGCAGACAGGAGGTGAGAAAAGTGCCTCAAAAATAATGTCAGAGTTTGAGAAGCTGGCTTTACACAAATGTGCTCGCAAGGAGTGCCAGGTAAGAGACATCACACAAGCAAATAAAGAGGAAAAGGCACTGAAGGTACACACAGAGCAAGGGATAGAATTAATAAAATATTTGCTATTATTTGCCTTTGACAGGTACTCTGGCTAGCATGCATCTATTTACCCATATTAAAAGGAATGGAGTCTTCTAAAAAATAAATAAATAAATAAAAGGGCCTGCTCTGTCCTCTCTAATATAGTTCCTATGTGCAGCAAGACCTGTCATTGAAATGGACCCCCAAGTACTTGTAGGAGTGGATAGTGACCAGACATAGAGGCTCTTTGTTGTGGCAAATGTCAATAAACAGTTCCTTGATTGCAGAAAATTCTTTCAGCATGAAGAAGCTGATTTCTCCACCAGACTCCTATACTCCATTTCATCCCCCTCATCAATACACTCCACAAGTGCAGAATCATCTGAGAATTTCTGCAAGTGACCTGACCTGGTGTTATATTTATAGTCTGTGGTGTACAGAGTGAAGAGAAAAGGAGACAGGGCTGTTCCTTGTGGTGCTCTAGTGTTGCTTACTTGATCCTCAAAAACTATGGTCTGCCCTACAGATAGTCCATTATCCAGGGCACTATAAGCTTTTCCACCTGCATATCTCAACTATTCTGAATTTGGCAATGTGGAATAAAGGAAAAGGAGCTCAACTAGAAACTATAATCTTTAGTTCTCACTTTTGACTGAGTGGGTGACCTTAAGTAACTTAAAGTGTTAGTGGAATATGTAAATCAATTTTAGTATACTTAAAAAGATCATTTGGCACATGACCACTATGAATACAGCAGTATATCCAGCATAGTCCATTTAATTTTGGAAAATAAAATCAACCTGTAAGTGTGAATAGTATAAAGAAAAAAAAACTAATTTTGAAGATATTAAAAAGCAACCTAAACCTAGAAGTGACCAATCAGTTGTTCATTTCAAGGTAGTTTAAATGGCTGCTCCTATAGTGGTACTACTGTATATTAAACAGATATGTTGAGTTGATGTATGTCCCACAAAGGAAAGCCAATTTTCCATTGTAAAAGAGTGACAAGTGACATCCCTGTGAAAGGCTCTATATATAAAATTCTGACTTCCTTTGTAATGCAAGAAGTCAAACATGCTTCAAATTAATGATGGATTGATAGGATGTAGTATTTCTTTTAAATACAGTACTAATAAAAAATGCAGAAAGCCAGGTGAACAAATTATAAAATATATCAAATTTCAAACACATTGATAACCTAAAATGAATGTGGAACTTTATAGTTCCATAATGCTTGCTTCTTTTCTGCCTCAGAAAAAAAGGGTTTTCTTACACATTTTTTTTAAATAAGGTTCATAATT
Organism: Erpetoichthys calabaricus; assembly: GCF_900747795.2. Classification (NCBI taxonomy): domain Eukaryota; kingdom Metazoa; phylum Chordata; class Cladistia; order Polypteriformes; family Polypteridae; genus Erpetoichthys; species Erpetoichthys calabaricus. Next base: position 264,799,767 of record NC_041397.2, on the reverse strand, counting down.
AGGCAGCTCCTTTAGGATACTACCTTAATGATTTTCTGCCCTTGTCAACGAGGCGACTTGGAAAGTGAGCCTCATTAATCCTCACGGCTGCAGGCACTGTGATCGTAACAAGCAGGCACTGATAAATGATTTATGTACGGTGACTGCAATGCAAGAGCTACACTCATTGCAAAAGCATGCACAGAAGGTAAGTTCTTAAAACCCTCCTGGCAGGCAGAATGGTCAAGCTGCGGAGTTGGGCTTGAAACTTTAAAGGTGTCAGGTGCAAACTCCATCCCACATGTTCAATGGGTTATTGGGTTATGCTCTTTACATTTGCAATTAATTACAATTATATTATTTATATATATATATATGAATGATCTCTATACATATACATCTAATCGTGAAAGGCACTGTTTAAAATAAAAATATGTTACTGCTTTGTTACAATTATTCGTTACCATGTTGCATTCATGGACAACAACTTCCAAATCACAAGTATTTCAGGAACTGTAACATTGCCACATTAAAGTGGCCCGTTGACCCATTAGTGCTGGGGACTGAATCGGCAGTCTTATACACCTTAACCATGATGCCACTAGAAAATAAAAGCTCTCTAATAACACACAAGTGAATGTCAAAAGACTTGTGGTAAATCTGTGTGGAAAATCCCCCTTGATGCCTATGCACTAGGGGAGATTGGGCCCAAAATGTCGAATTGATCCAAACCAGACCTGGGCACCGTACTTCAAATGTTATGTTACCCTTCTCCATGAAAAGTACTTTTTCCCAGCTTAAGAAATAACAAATGACCAATAAGCTAACCCTTCTAGCAAAATGGAAAGCAATCAATCAGTGTTTCTTCTAAGCATGCAATGTCAACACAGCAGCCAAACTTACAGCAAGAGATTTACCTGCATCAGTCTGGGAGTGCTCTGTAAACCAGCCGGATCTCGGCTGATGGTCACATTTGTACTTTTAAATCTGACTGAAGTGGGCTTGAAGGAAAGGAAAATGAACAATGATATGTGGAATGGTGCACCCCCCCACCACCACTCACTATCCAGTATCACCAAGGTCATGAAGGCTTTGTGCCTCTCACTGTTAGAAAAGTTGGAACAGGGCTTTCAAAATGTACTGGAGATGTTCTGCTATCTTAACAGGGCAACCTGGCCTTCAATAAGCTTTTTAGTTACATGCTTTTCTTATTCAGACAGATTCTATGTATTGCACAAGCATGGAAAACAAAATAAATTAAAAAGCTGGCAATGTAGAAAACCCCAACAAGGTCACCTCTAAAGGCATTCTCTGTGCTAAATATAAAGTCTTGATGTAATGAGAAAGAGAAAAAAAAGAATAAGAAAAAAGCCTTTAGTGGAGAGTATTAATGTGTGTGGTTTGACAGATCTGCTTATAACATTTAGAATTCTTACACAATTTCATAAAACACGCTCCCTCACAATGCAGGTAATGTGCCTCATTTGGGACTCTGTGAGCAAGCACTCATTCGATAGAAAGTCAAACCAGCGGTACCCGGGATTCTCTGAAGAGACGCAGTACCAAAGGAGTACAGTCTTCATCTCAGATCACTGGATAGTATTCAGTTTGGTCCAAAATAAAATTATAAATTGCATTATTGATCACAAACGAAATAGTACTGAATGTTGACTTGTGAAGTGAAACAGAACTGAATTCAAAGCTCAAAGCAGAGACCTAAACTAATGATTTCAGGCTAAAAGAAATTTAAGAAGTGTTTCACCATGATCCTCCAAAATCAAAGTGTTATGTTTCTGCCAGGGTTGTTGTGCTAACTTGGTTTTTTTTTGGCTTATTTAATCTTTATGTTGTTGTTTAAACATAGTTTTGTATACTGTGTTAGTATTTGGGTTTTTTTGGCTTTTTTTTGGTGTAATATGCTTTATTTTGATAATGTGATGCTTACAGATTCTTCTTCTTATCTTCATCTATTCTCACTTCTGTGTGGGGTCTTCTCCATATAGCTTGGTTCTACACCTCCTCCCCAGTCAGACCTTTTTCCTTCAAGTGTTCCTTTACACTGTTCAGCAACCTTCACTTTGGCCTCCCCAGTTTTCTCAATCCCTGCACTTCCATTTCCATCATGGTTTTGCCCACACATGCATTTCCACTCCTCATCACCTGTCCATACCACTTCAATCTGCTTTCCTGGGGCATCATGTATAAACGGTGTGTACGCACAAAAATGTTGTGTAAGAACGTTTCCACGTTCAAATCGTGATGTATAAAACCTAAACTTGGCGTAAAGTCCACGTACATTTCCACGGTAGCTCATACACTGCCGTACACAAGTTCTCCGCTCAGTTTTACAGACTGGCGGCACCCAGCGTCAAAGCAGTGCTACTGTTCCTGTGTGGTTACCCTTTCTTTTTTAGATCCACATCCCTGATGCGGCTTTATAAATACACTGAAATTAACCGCATATTGTTTATTAGTTTATGGCATCTGATTGTAATTAACCTGTAACAGTATAATAGTCCACAGAATGGTCAAACTTTTCCAAATACCATAACTGCTTTAGCGTTGTTACTCTCACTGCACCTTCTTCTTCTTCTTCTTTCAGCTGCTCCCATTAGGAATGTCACAGCGGATCATCTTTTTCCATATTACTCTCACTGCACCACTCAAAGAGTATTCATATCACTGTATCTGAGTGTGGAATCACAGCTGTACAGCAGCTGATTGGAAAGAGAATTATCGGTATACAGCATCAAGCACATGCTGCCTCAGCCATGCTGTCTATTGAACTGCTCTCATCCGACAAATGCTTCAGAGCCTTTCCTGTACGGACCTCGCAGTTCAGAAACAGTTTCATCCCAAGAACCATAAACGCACTCAATCAGCCATCAAGTGCTCCTGGTAGAACTGTTTGTACTTATAAGTACAATTATCTCACTGTAAACTTGTGATACAAAATTGCACAACCTGAGCCACTTTATAAAGCGCGTATTTACATATGATGACGATATCATTTTTAAGATGAAATGCAGCAAAATACGTTTATTATATTATACAGATAAAATGTTAACATCATTTAAATAATCTATATTGTTAATAATTAAACATGTGAGGACACGGTGCCGCAGCGCTAGCTAGTTCAGGGACTGTTCCTGCCTTGCTGGTGCTGACGCGACACTGGAAGGATAGATGGATAGAATAATTAAACATGTACTAAGAAGATATTTCAATGTTCCTTAAAAGTTTTGAAGAATCTGCGTTCTAAGCTTACAGATGGCTTAACGTCTATTACAGAGATGATTGTGTGGCGATAGGGTATTTGGAGAAAGAAAAGTAAGGACAGGAATTGGGGGTTAGTATGTTTGAAAGAGGCATCGAAGGTCGCGCATGGCACAGCAAGCATCTTGCGTGAGACATGAACAAGCACTGCGCCACTGTGTTCCCATGTTTAATAACATGCTTTAACTCCTATCATCATGAAAATTATACCACGTATACATCTCAGTATTTTAATTATTCAGAGAGCTGTAATATCACAAATGTAATGGATTCTGTGTCCTGTCGGAGGAAGAGAAAGCCCGGAAGCACGTAGTGATTCACACACATAGAGCACATAGAAGATCAAATAAAAAAAATAAGCATTTAACGAGCTACTTTAGTTAAGATGGGATTTGAGAAACTAGTAAATTAAACGATTTTAAGATGAAGTTTATGATGTTCTACTTTAATGACAAAATAAACTACGTGATTAAAGTGGAAATTTAGAGATTAAAGTTGACATTTCGTGCTTTTTTCCCCACTGTGTGCCTTTTTTTTTTCCCTGTACCCTAATAGGCTTTCATATGACACTCAGACGGTGGGCTACGACTTGCCTTTTCACTGCGACTTTGTGAACTTGAGCTTTCGAGTTTCTCTGACACGCTATGTCACTCGATCAACTTCCTTTTGTTGTTTATATCACTGTTTAAACCAACAATTAATACGTTTTTCTTTGTCTCTACTTGGTATTTGCTGAAATTCTTCTATTTTCCCTTGTACGTTTGCCATTGTCTTTTCACAGAAGGCTGAGCTTAAGGGCTATTTATATTGATTTGCATATTCAAGGAAGTGTAATTCTGGGAGGAGCTGGGGCGGGACAGAAGGTGCGTGCATGTGCGTACTTTTCATGCTGACCGGGATTTATAGAGCGGAAGAACGTGGAAGTTGGCGTTCGCACAGATTTATGCATCTGGATTTTTTTGTGCGTAAGCACATTTCCGCTTTTGTGCTTACACCATGTTATAGTGCGAATTCTACGCACTGCGTTATACATGAGGCCCCTGGACTTTCGAGTCATTTGAGAGTGGGGTTTATTGATATTGATTTTTTTGTGTTTTTATACAATACTGATTTTTATATAGATAGATATAGATTTAGACTAGGGGGCTTACCCCCTGGTGCCTTCAGCACCCAACCCCAAGCTGTAGCCATAAAATCGTTGCACTTTTAGGCTTAGGATTTTTATATTATATTATATTATATATATATATACACACACACACACACACACACACACACACACACACACACATTATAATGTATATACACAGTGCATCCGGAAAGTATTCACAGCGCATCACTTTTTCCACATTTTGTTATGTTACAGCCTTATTCCAAAATAGATTAAATTCATTTTTTTCCTCAGAATTCTACACACAACACCCCATAATGACAACGTGAAAAAAGTTTACTTGAGATTTTTGCAAATTTATTAAAAATAAAAAAATTGAGAAAGTACATGTACGTAAGTATTCACAGCCTTTGCCATGAAGCTCAAAATTGAGCTCAGTTGCATCCTGTTTCCCCTGATCATCCTTGAGATGTTTCTGCAGCTTAATTGGAGTCCACCTGTGGTAAATTCAGTTGAGTGGACTTGATTTGGAAAGGCACACACCTGTCTATATAAGGTCCCACAGTTGACAGTTCATGTCAGAGCACAAACCAAGCACGAAGTCAAAGGAATTGTCTGTAGACCTCCAAGACAGGATTGTCTCGAGGCACAAATTTGGGGAAGGTTACAGAAAAATTTCTGCTGCTTTGAAGGTCCCAATGAGCACAGTGGCCTCCATCATCCATAAGTGGAAGAAGTTCGAAACCACCAGGACTCTTCCTAGAGCTGGCCGGCCATCTAAACTGAGCTATCGGGGGAGAAGGGCCTTAGTCAGGGAGGTGACCAAGAACCCGATGGTCAATCTGTCAGAGCTCCAGAGGTCCTCTGTGGAGAGAGGACAACCTTCCAGAAGGACAACCATCTCTGCAGCAATCCACCAATCAGGCCTGTATGGTAGAGTGGCCAGACAGAAGCCACTCCTTAGTAAAAGGCACATGGCAGCCCACCTGGAGTTTGCCAAAAGGCATCTGAAGGACCCTCAGACCATGAGAAAGAAAATTCTCTGGTCTGATGAGACAAAGATTGAACTCTTTGGTGTGAATGCCAGGCATCACGTTTGAAGGAATCCAGGCACTGCTCATCACCAGGCCAATACCATTCCTACAGTGAAGCATGGTGGTGGCACCATCATGCTGTGGGGATGTTTTTCAGCGGCAGGAACTGGGAGACTAGTCAGGATAAAGGGAAAGATGACTGCAGCAATGTGCAGAGACATCCTGGATGAAAACCTGCTCCAGAGCGCTCTTGACCTCAGACTGGGGCGACGGTTCATCTTTCAGCAGGACAACGACCCTATGCACACAGCCAAGATATCAAAGGAGTGGCTTCAGGACAACTCTGTGAATGTCCTTGAGTGGCCCAGCCAGAGCCCAGTCTTGAATCCGATTGAACATCTCTGGAGAGATCTTAAAATGGCTGTGCACTGACGCTTCCCATCCTCCCTGATGGAGCTTGAGAGGTGCTGCAAAGAGGAATAGGCGAAACTGGCCAAGGATAGGTGTGCCAAGCTTGTGGCATCATATTCAAAAAGACTTGAGGCTGTAATTGCTGCCAAAGGTGCATCGACAAAGTATTGAGCAAAGGCTGTGAATACTTATGTACATGTGATTTCTCAGTTTTTTTACTTTTTATACATTTGCAAAAACCTCAAGTAAACTTTTTTCACGCTGTCATTATGGGGTGTTGTGTGTAGAATTCTCAGGAAAAAAATGAATTTAAATCCATTTTGGAATAAGGCTGTAGCATAACAAAATGTGGAAAAAGTGATGCGCTGTGAATACTTTCTGGATGCACTGTACATATACATACACATGAATATACACATACATATACAGAGAGAGAGAGAGAGACACACACACAAAAATGGTACTAAAAACAATAAAATGTATAATATGAAACTGAATGCAAAATTAAACACGGCTGTACCCTTCTCCTGCTTGATTTTCTTGTCAGTTTCAAACTGATATCCATCCAGCCATTTTCCAACCCGCTGAATCCGAATACAGGGTCACGGGGGCCTGCTGGAGCCAATCCCAGCCAATGCAGGGCACAAGGCAGGAACCAAACCTGGGCAGGGTGCCAACCCACTGCAGTTTCAAACCGATATGTATACTAAAAAGCGTTCCTGCCATTTAAAATAAATATGCATGGTGCTTAAAGAGATTTATAACACCTTCAACATATTCTTACAAAATGACATAATCTGTACTTGTACTGTAGTGCCCCAGGAACGGAGCCTGAGGAACACATCCCTCCATGTCATTACAATATGATGCAATGTGCTTGGGAACCAACATGTCAGAAACATTGGGAAGAGGGAGGAAAAAATTTTTAAGTTACAACACCGATAACAGTCTAGCAACAACAATAATAATAATGAAACTGGCATGGTATAGGAGACACAGAGAAGGCAAAGAAAATTAAACTATGAACTCTGAATACATTACTGAAGGTTTAGCACCAAGTTATAAGCATCTCCCAAATGGGCTTACATTAAAACTTGCATTAAAAATCCAAACATATTGTCATCAATGGCTTGATGATTACATTCTTCAAATTCACTGTAGTTGCATTTCTACTATCACAACTTTTCTCTAGCGCTGGTCCAGTATTCTCATGATTTTTAAAAGGTAGGATGTCGAGGTGGATGTGTGCAGTTTCAAAAAAAGGAGAGAATAAGAAATGAGATAATCAGAGGTATTGCAAAAGTGGGAGCGACATTTAAGACAGTACAGGAAAGCAGGCTGATATGGTATGGACATGTGATGAGGAGAGACAATGAATAGGTAGAAAAAGGAGTGATGGGAATGGAAGTATAGGGGAAGAGAAAGTGAGGGAGGCGGTGGATGGATAAAGGAAAAGAAGATTTAAAGGAAAAGGGCTTGACTGACAAGGAGGTGCAGGACTGAGCTATTTGGAGAAGGTTGATTAGGCACAGAAGTGGGAAAAGATGAATAGAAAGAAGAAGGATATAAATAAGGCATAAGATGTGTATTCACTGTAATTTTTAGGATTCACACTTTTTTGTTTTATTATATCATGAAGTTAATAAAAAAGAAAAAAAAAGTTGCATGATAATGCCATCTTCACCTCGGGCAGCACTAAGGTAATCTCCTCATCAACTTACCCCTATGTGCCAATAAAGCCTAACAGTGTGGGTGCGCGGTGTAGGCAGGATATGGGGAGCTTAGCCAGCTAAAATGGCCCCCTGGAGACAGTCCTGTAACTGAGCCTGCCACTTTAATTAGCTCATTGATTCGGTGGGTATCTCCTGAAGTGATGTTGCTGGTCCGGCACACCACAGCATAGAAAAAAATCACACTGGACATCAAAATATTGGTGTATATAGAAAAGATGTCATTACCTAAACTGAAGGAACATAGAATTCTGTAATTCCTCAGCATTACAAGACCATCCTCGACTGTGACTGATTTTGACATACAAGTACTTGCTGAAGTGTACCATTTCCAAGTCTACACTCTCTAAATAGTGACCAGATGTAGAAGCTCTTTGGTGTCACTCCTCATGACATAAATGAGGATGAATACACCATAAAAATAAATAAGATTCATTAAACTTGTTTAATCTAGTTCACCATCACAGTGGACCAAATAGTATCTAGTATGTATCAAACACAAGTCCTAGACAGGGTGAAACTCCATTGTAGTGCCTATTAATGTAATTACCCATGGTGCCAGATGTACTGTAAATCCATATTTAACCTAACAATGTTTTTGGGAAATGGAGTGCTGCCCATACTATACTACACACACACCCACACCCACACCCACACCCACACCCACACACATACATACATACATACATACATACATACATACATACGTACGTATTGTGGTATATGGCCGGCCATTCTTCCTGGCTAATACCCCCACTCCGCCAGATGGAGCCCTCCCGGCAACATGGAGGTGCCCCGAATTCCAGCAGGGCATCATGGACCTTGGAGTTTTTCTTCACAGCCCTGCTGGATACCATTGGGGCTGCCAGGGGCCGCTGCAGGGAGGCCCAGGAACTTGTACTTTCCATATAGCCTGGAAGGACTTCCCAATCACGGAAATGGAAGAGAAGAAGGGTTTTGATCTGACCCGGAAGTGTTAAAGAATAACATGGACTGGGGGATCAGAAGCACTTCTGGGTCATGGACTATAAAAGGACTCTGGGGAAATCCCAGCAGTGAGCCGAGTTTGGAGGAAGGGTGACTGAGCTGCTGGGAGTGGAGGATTGGTTATTGTTGATTTTATTGATTTATTATTGGAGAATTGTGGAGTGGAGGGTGCCTTGTGCACATTTATTATAATAAATTTAATTACTGGACTTTTTATCTGGTGTCTGGTCTGAGGGTTCAAGGGGACGACAGCGCCCCCTATCTGTCACAGTATATATATATATATATATATATATATATATATATATATTCACGGCATTCGTAGTCTGTGTCACAATCTGATTGTATGGGTGGTTACCTACCAGGTAACGCTTGTGGTTGGCCAGCAATCTGCTAACATCCGCCATGGTGCCCTCAGTTTGTGAGGAGCAGATCATAGAATGGTTGAAATAGTTTACTGTAATTACCCCGATCTACATGCTGTCAAATAAACGAACCACACGCCGTGGCGCAACGTTAGGGGCATCGCCTCTGGCGCTGACGTCCGAGGTTCAATTCCCGAGAGGGAGTGCAGAGTGTGTACACCTGATGAGCCCAGAATGAGGGCGAAACACGTGTCGTGTACCCTTTGCATTTATTTGACAGTAAACTATTTCAACCATATATATATATATAATATATATATATATATATATATATATTATATATATATATATATATATATATATATATATATACATATATACACACACACACACACACACAGTATATACACATATATATATATATATATATATATATATACACACATACATATATACTGTATACATATACATATATGTACATATATATACACACACACATACATATATACACATATAAATGCACACACCCACATACTGTATGTACACACATTCACAAGGACATACTTGCACATTGCTGCTGAATCTGTAGGATTCTTTGCCTGTTATTAACAGCACAGAAAACATGAAGGCACATAAAATCCATTGAAAGATCACAGAAGAAATACAATCTGAAAATTCAGTGACATAGCCAGGTCCATTTACCTTTGGCAATTAGATAGTATGCCGTTTACACTCTCACGTAATGGTTGCCCTGCAGCCTTATGGATGATCTCAGTGAAGAAGGCTGCATTTGTTATGGACTGCTGCATCTTAGAACATTTTAGCTAATTAAGATAAAAAGAAAAGGCTGGAGAAAATACATTTGGTACTTAGCACTGAGCCTCAACCATCAGAAATCTGGTCTCTGGATTTTCCAAAATACAAATTTACACTCAATTGCTTGGTTTTAATGTGAAAGAAAACATTTCAATTGCAGCTTTCATTTAATAGTTTCATTTACCTCTCGCCTTCCCCCTATACGCCCAATGAGATGTGTGTTGCATATAAAATTCAAAGACTTACTTTGCACCCAAGAAAGCAATGAGCTGCTACCTCAGCCATTACTATCAACTCGTGCTGTGTCAAAGCCTGAAGCGGTCATTACCAATGTGGAATTTCAAAAGGAGATGTACAGACTTGCCAAGGGCCATTGACTTTGAATTCATTTACGTAATGCGAGTCTCCTCTAAGCAGCACAAAGGTAAAAAAACAGGTGTTACAAAAAAAAAAAATTAAAATATATAAATTATGAAGAAAGACACAAACAATTTGGATGATGAATGTCAACAAATCAGTAAAAATGTCATCATTCTCTCTCATTTACTGTGGCTGCAAGCTCTCCAAGCACGTGATATCCAGGATCAAATGCACACAGTGTGACCTTGTGCATTTTACATACAGTATATCCATCCACTTTGTAAACCAGTTTCATCCAGCTCACATTTATAGTACTTAGTTATATAATTTTGCCGCAGCTTGTCTTGCCTTTTTGTACTGGATGTGACTGGTGAACAGGGGAAACCCAACAATAAAAATGAGGGTCTAGAAGCAACTGAAGAAATGCAGGCGTGAAAAGGAAACTATATGTTCATAGCACTTGAGGTAGATCGGCTGAGTAAGGTTACATGATTCAGTATGCTATAAACAAAGGGCAGAAATACTGGAAGGGCAGTTCAGTCCTGACTTGCAGTAAGGAAGAAGCTCCAGATGTAAGGTGGCATGACTGTAGAGCACTAAGAGACACCCCTACTCTGTTAACGACAGTCTGTTTAAAACACGCACATGGAAGAAAGGACCACGTTAACAGAAACCACCTCTGACAGTTACTGTAAGAGAAGGGCAATGATTTCTGTCCCACATACTGTACAGTACCAGATTTCCTTTGTACTTCAGTAAAATGGTCTCAAATGGCTTGGCTTGAATCATACATCAAAGGGTTTGTATCATTATAGTACACATCAAATTATATGTGTATATGCCAGCTAAAACTATGTATGTATACGTTCTTTTGACAATAATGTGCTGTATATAAACGTGGATATTAAAAAATTTACAGAGCAAATCCATATTATAACATAACCTGCAACATTCTCAAATCCGGTAAATCCAATTCAGGGTCATACAGGGCTGTGATTACAGGAGCACTGGGTGCAAGTCCACTGCAGGGCTCATTTAAAACTTTAGGATAATCATATATATTATAAAACACATTTTTTCATATATGAAGCACACAATTACTTAAAAAAATGAAAGAAATGCTACGAGGAGGAGTGCAATCAGATAAAAAAACCATGCACGTGGACACGCATACCAGCGGTGGATTCAGAAAGTATTCAGACCGCATCACTTTCTGCATGCATTATTGTGCTGGGCATTTAATTGCAAATGGAATTTTCCATTTTAAACCATCAATCTAAACTCAATAATCCATAATGACAAAGTAGCAACGTGTCTTCAGAAAGGTTTGCAAATGTATTAACAATCAAAAGCTGAAGTCTCGCTTTCATAAGAGTATTGAGACCCTTAATTCATTTTACTTTGTAGAAGCCCCTTTGGTAGTAACTACAGCTTCAAATCTTCTTGGGTAAGTTTCTACAAGATTTGCACAGCTGGATTTGGACAATTTATCCCATTATTTCTGGCAGATCCTCTCAAGCTCCATTAGATTGGATCAGAGGCATCTGTGAACTGCCATCTTAAAGTCTCTCCTTATGTGTTCTATGGGGTTTAAGTTTGGGCTTTGACTGTGCCAGCTAAGGACAGTCAGAGACTTGTACCGAAGCCACTTCATCATTATCTTAACTATGTGCTTTGCTTCATTGTTGTGATGAAAGGTGAACCATCACTCCAGTCTAAGGTTACATGCACTCTGGAGCAGGCATTCTTCAAGAACTTCTTTGTATTTGTCTTTGCTGCTGAGAAGCAACCCCATAGCATACAGTAACTGTGCCACCAACATGCTTAATTACAGGGAAGGTATTCTGCAGGTGATGAGCAGTGCATGGTCTTTGCCAGACACGGTGTTTGATCTTCTGCCCAGAGAGTTCAATTTTTGCCTCATCAGACCGGAGAATCTTTTGCATCATGCTCTCACAGTCCTTTAAATACTGTTCATCAAATTCAAAGTAGGAGTAAGCCACTTGACCATAAACACCCGATTCATGAATACAGCCTAGATGGTTATCCTTCTGACAAGTTCTCCCAGCTCAGTAGGAGGCTTCGGAGGCTCTGTTAGAGTGACCACTGAATTTTTGGTCACATCCCTGACCAAGGCCCAGTTACTCAGTTTGGCCAAACAGCCAACTCTAGGAAGAGCGCCAGTGGTCAGAAATCTTTCATTTCACAATTATTGAACTTACTGTGTTCCTGGAAAATCTCAGCACTTTAGAAATGGTTTTAAACCTTTGCCTTGATCTATGCCTCACCAGAAAGTCATCACAGAAGTCTTCAGAAAGTCCCTCGGACTTCATGGTTTGGCTTATGCCCTAACATGCAGTGTGAATCGTGGGGCCTCATATACAGAGGCGTGTTCCTTTATAAACGACGAGTCATCAGTTCAGGTTGCCACAGGTGGACTCCAGTCAAGTTCTAGACTCATCTCAAGCATAATTAAATCAAACAGGATGCACTTCAGCACAATCTGGAGTGGCACAGCAAAGGGTCTGAATATATTTCTATAAACGACAAGAGGTCAGTTTTTGATTTTGATAGATTTGCGAGTAAGCCTTTCTGAAACCAGGTTTTCACTTTTTCATTATTGGTTATTGAGTGTAGATTGATGGGCAAAAACGACAAAGTTATCCAGCTATAAGTAATTCTACTACATAATAAATTGTTCAGAAACTATAAATACTCAAATGCAAGCATATAATTACACACCCAGAGTATATAATTTTCTTCATCGCATACACATACTGTACCAGTTGTAGTTTGCTTCCTTTTCATTTTCAAAACAAGTTTCAGTTTTCATGGCCTACTTTAGGGCTACACATTCTTTTTGAGGAAATGAATTATTAAATTTGGCTCTGACCTCCATTACTCTTCCCAGTTACCTTTCGCTTCTGAGGTGACTTCAATCCTCCAATGAAATTATATGAGCAGCAGCTGCTGCGGTCTAATTTGCTTTGTCATTGCTACACAGCTGCTGTATTAGCGAATGACATGGACAAGACGGCAGGTGTCTTCTGAGCTTCACTGAAAACCAAATATTATAACAATATTGACTTTATTATATTTGAACTCTTGTGTACATTTGAAGTATTGTTTACGTATCTTCTGTTGGAAACCACATTATGAACTTTTGAGAATATGAAAGAGCCTGTGTGAAATTAAGCTTTACTGATTTAAAGCATATAATCCAAGATAAAACTTAGGATAAAACAAGACTGAATGAAAGAAATTTGAAAGAAACACATTATGAAAGGCACTATACCTCTTGTGTTGCAAAGTCCATTAAAACAAACTCTAAAAAGAGGTTATAAAATAGTCAAATGAACAAAATTTAGGACACATTTACATGAAAAACGTACTAAATAACATAGCTACTTTAAATGGTCTGTGAGATAAACTTCATTAAAAAAGCGGGACACAAAATCAACTGCCTGACAGGAATTTGGCATAATATTCCTTATGAAAGCACTATTTTGGTTATTCACTAACCTGTAGTGACGAGCTAGCAGTATCAGAGACAAGGAGAGCCAACCCTTGATAAGATCCTCCTGCACCCGGGCCCCCAGACACACAGACAGACACACACACACACACACACACACACACACACACACATCCATCCATTCACAGTCTCTAATTCATCTAAAACACATATTTTTGGGATGCATAAGGAAAACTGGAGAATGTTGACAACTACTAACGCAAACACAGGTGGCGCAGTGGTAGTGCTGCTGCTTTGCAGTAAGGAGACTGTGGAAGATTGTGGGTTCGCTTCCCGGTTCCTCCCTGTGTGGATAGCGCTTTGAGTACTGAGAAAAGCGCTATATAAATGTAATGAATTATTATTATTATTATTAAACAGTATGTGATCATGCCTGTTGTACATGTACTGTGCCAGGATATGCATTCTATGCTAATCACCGAACTACCATACTGTAACCATATGAAACATGGAATGAGAAAAATACAATAAAATTATTTTGGAGATTCTTTCGCTATGACAAATTTTACATAAAAGGACAAACGAGGGAAATTACTTTGAAATAAAATTAACAATAGAAAGCTTCATAGAAAATTAAGCTGAAAAGATTGAAAGTAGCTCGAGAGAGTGATATTTAATGGAGACAATCCATAAACACTTTGAGAAAAATTTAAATTATTACTTTTTCTTGAAAAGCAGACCCTATTGGAAGTACACAGAGAGGGAAAACCAACAAAGAAAGGTGCTACACAGAATAAATTATAATTTAAATGAAAGCACTACATGATGGTTCTCAGTAGGAAAGAGGCTTCAAAAATAAGAATGGGTTGAAGTTTTTTTTAGACAGAATTCAGCATAAGGACACCTTCTAACTGCGGTGGGCTGGCGCCCTGTCTGAGGTTTGTTTCCTGCCTTGCGCCCTGTGTTGGTTGGGATTGGCTCCAGCAGACCCCCCCGTGATCCTGTAGTTAGGATATAGCAGGCTGGATAATGGAGGAACACCTTCTAAAAGCTGACTGCAATTTAGCGGAGTTTTCAATGAAAGGCAGTATTTTAGGACTACTGAGTAAAAGAACAAAATTAGCTGTGCAGAAAGAATAATGATTAAACTCTGTGCAATTATAAATAATTGTATAACAGCATCAATAATTTGATTAAAGGGAGCTTGAAATAATACTGAAGATCTTGCGCAAATATTCAAAACAGTGTGACTGAATGAAATCACTTTACCATGGGATGATGTTCATTATGACCGAAACAAAAATGAATCCTGATTGATTTGATTGACTGAAAGTGCTTTGTATGAAGTCTGATAGGACTTAATGTAAAAGACACAATATCAAATAAATCTTACCTATTTACTATGGGTGCTTTGTTATATAAAGCAATCAATTTGCTAGTATGATAAAGACAATAACACAATCCTGCTACAGAGAAAAAGCAAGCACACATGCACTTAACTAGGCATTGAAAATTGTTCCATTTTCTAGTAACGTCACAGCCAGTGACTGGTACAAAATCCCAGTTGCTCAGCCTGGAAGATGGGCATTTCCACAGCAACGCCACCTAATTACTGTATGTGTAGACAAAGGCGAGCAGTACTATCTTTTCTTATAAATGTTCAGACATATCTAACTAGACCTAACAACTTCCCAGGGGGGTAGCAGAGTGAGATGGTTGGCACAGGCTCCTTTAAATTGCAGATCACAATTCTTTCCTTTCGTGATCCCCCCCCCCCCCCTTTTGTTCCAAGGGAGAGCGTGAACTGCATGTTTGTCTGAGAAAACAAAAACTAAACCATCCATGGGGCTTAATCTTCACGCTTGTGCTATGCTACCTGCCAACAGATTTGCTGAGCTCAGCAAGCATATGCAGCATAAGTGCATGGCAACCAAATTATAATCAGCGCCTTATACACGGTACGGCTTTGCTGTTGGGAACTACACCTGCAAAACTTGTCCATTTTGATTTGTGTATGGGCCAGATGCCATTGACATTTTTGAATATAACAAAATACAATCTGAATAAATGAACCACATTGTTCTGTTTTATTTATTCACAGTGTGTAAGATACTGGAGAGAAAAAAGCAAAAAGCTGTCAACTCAGTCCACATCACTGGCTCAATAAGCAAATTACGAAGCTTCCTAGTTATCCATTTAAATGTGCAAATGAACTGTGGCTATAAAATAGTGACTAACAAATAAGCACCATATAAAACTGCATGTGTAAGTATTAAAAGTGAACAAATTGGAAATACATTTTCTGCAAGCTGTATGAGAAGGGTCTTTACAAATTACTCTCAACCATTAATTGGCTCTAATTTTATCAAATCTTTCCCTGGGGGTTGGGGACTCTCTCACTCCAAAACTCATATGATCTTGCTTCCAGGAACAAACCTGGGCAACTGCCAATGCATACCAATATTCTGGTTCAGCAGCCAAGGAGTCACATCAACAGCATTATGAACTTTCAATCTCACAGTTCAGTTGCACTCCAGTCTTCATTCTGTCCCCTATAGAAAATTACCTGTGTCTGACACCTTCCTACTGCTATATTGATGAGGCATAAGGCAGGAACTGGTCCATAACAGAAATTTGACTTTACTCCAATGTCAGTGCTCTTTTGGTACTACTAGATTTGCTCAATTCTAAGATACACATATAATGTCTGTGAAGGCAGAAGGTATTTCAGAATTGATAATTACTTACTATTAATGTAAACTTAAAGTTGATAGCTTGCAACGAAGTCAAGATAATATGATGTGGGGTTCATTGTCTATGTTTGCACCATCTTGGTGGTATGTGTTCACCAGTTATTATCAGTATAAAGTACATGTGTAATTAATGCCACTCCTTATTCAGGAAAAGATCAATTATGAAAAATGCAATGGAAGCTTCCACCTGCAGCTATAGACTCTTCAGTACGCGGAGTGACACTCCACGCTAGTGTTTAGATCAGATGGTGTATGTGCCCAGAAAAAAAAAGTCTGACTGCATTCTCGTATCATTGCTTGCGTGTGTCTGCATGGAATGTTATACGTGTGCCTTTTTGTGAAAGTGTTTATTTGATATTTGGACTTGAGTCTTCACACATTATAAGCTTCATGTCAAAACATTGTTATTAGTACTATATATAACATAAACATTTCTTGCATTTCTCGCATTTCCTGTCATCCTTCATTTACACAGATTGTTGTAGACACAGAACACATGTGAAATGCATGTGTTCCAAATAACAATATATTATTTACCCTATACATCTCCAGGCACCTCACACCTAGATTAACAAGACTTGAACTGGGAGAACTCCCCCGTGAGTTGAGTTGAGTTTAAGCTGAGTTGCAGGGTGGAGGGGATGGGATAGCAGTCTGCTTGCTGCTTATGCTGATCGACTCACTTGCAAAACAAAAGACGCTAATGGAGAGGTGTGAAAGAATTTAACATGGCCCGAGATTACAAGTTTTTTCGTAGGCTTCAGGGATTCTAGTGTTATTGTAGTCTACTAACGCATGTAACTGCATTCTATTATCTGTTATTTTTTAATACAACTCATTGTTACAAAAATATTTCATAAACAAATATGTGACGACTCTTTGATGAAGTAAAAAAAATGTAAAGTGCAACAAACTCACCTGAATGGTACACCATGAATACTTTTTCTAGCTTGCTTCCTTTTGCAAATGGCCAATTTAACACCTTCTGACAAGAAAAACTGATAGCATAATATAAAACAGGAGTAAGGAATACAACTATGTGGATTTTCCACCAGATTTTTTCCACACAGTTTCCAGAGACTGGTTAATTGTAGCAGCAATAAGGATTACTAAAATTTACTAATACTAAATTAAAATAGAGCTCTGTATTTTTAATAAATTCTTGTTTATTTATCATGGCACCTGACAGTGGTGACATGCTGTATATTGATTGGATATTTATTTAACAATTTCACTGTTCTCTGTACATGACAAATATTACTATTTCAAGTACTACAGCTAGTACTATTAACACAATGCCATCTATATCTACCAAAATGTTGCTGTAGAAATTCCTGTCATCCATATGCTTTCACAATAAATCCCAGAGACCCCACAACCCCAGAGCCAGTCTACACACCTCCCCTGAAAAGCCTCTCCACAAGACATACGGACGTTTACTAGGAGTGTATATCTAGGTCTTGA
Source organism: Erpetoichthys calabaricus (assembly GCF_900747795.2). Lineage (NCBI taxonomy): Eukaryota > Metazoa > Chordata > Cladistia > Polypteriformes > Polypteridae > Erpetoichthys > Erpetoichthys calabaricus. The sequence continues at coordinate 264,782,006 of NC_041397.2, read as the reverse complement.
TACCCGACTCTCTCTTATGGTTTAAAGCTCTTCCCTGAAGTGATCAATCTATCTACCTTTATCTGAATCCAGCTACATCCAGCTTCAGGGTTGGGGGAAACCAGAGATCATCCTATCAATTTTTGGGCATAAGGCAGGAACTGGCCCATAACAAGCCCCAAGTCTATTACGGGCTATGGAACTGCACACATGACTATTTAAAGTTACCAAAAAACAAACACACACACACACACCCTGGGATTATAGGAGGAGAGAAGAATAACCAGAGAAAACAAAACTGACTGTGAATGGGTCAGGACCTGAACTCAGTTTTATGGAGCTGTGAAGAGGCAGCAATAAACACTGCTGCTACTTGTAATTATTTCTTTCATTAATGACTTTTCTGTTCTGTTCATAATTTTTTATGTTGATGTGCCATTTCTTAAAGTCAGTTACTGCATCCATTTATCCATTTTTTTAACCTGCTAATCTGGAGGAGGGTCACAGAGAAACTACAGACTATACCAGCAAGCACTGGGCAAAAAAGCAAGACAATCACTGTACTGATTGTTTTCACTCTCTGATGGACAGTCTGCAAACACACACACACACACACACACACACACAGGGATTAATTTAACAACTAACCTACATACTGTATATTTGGACTGTGAGAGGAAACCCACATGGACATGGAGAACATTCCAAGTCCATGCAGGACTTGAATCCCAGTCTCCTTGTTATAAGGCAGCATTATAACTACAGTACCATTGAAACCTTAAAGGAAAGGGTTTCTCGGGCAACTTCCAAGCTACCCACCTTAAACATGTTGGTGACCAAATGCTACCAGCTAATTGTCTGGAGAACAATGACAAACATCACTCTTGTTGTGATATCACTATTTTATGGTGTACTTACCTCTCATGAGGGTTTTGCTTTTTTGTTTCTGATTTGTTGCAATTTTTATTGTTCTCTTATCGACTATCAAGGTATCATTTTGTTTGCAATTTCTCTGGTGGACAATTTGTGGTATTATTTTATGGCCACCGCCACACTGTTGTTGGTGATGGTTTTTCATTGCTAGCATGTGATTGTCAGCGACATTGCGCAAATCACTCCTCTGGCCAACTTTACATTCCAAACCCTGTCTGTGACTTGCAGAGCCACTAGAAGGTATGACATTGCACACTTGCAGAACTCTGCCACACAAACTGTACCAGTTAGGGGTCTAAACTGGGCTCTACAGGTTATCAGACATTGTCATTGATGTGCATTGTAGCAAATCTTTAGCCACAGTTTATTCCTTCATGGTTAAAAAAAGTGCACAATTGATTTAAATAACTTGTTCAACATTAGACAGGTAGACAATGGTGGAAGTTGACCTATGACTCTGTGCTTTCAAGCCTAACACTTCAGTGAACAGACCTTTCAAAAATATTGACAAAAAAACGGACCAATAAGGACAAGGAGACAAACCAAATGGAATCAAATTTAAATGTAAGCGCGACCAGACATTTGCTGCTTGTCAAACCAAATGCCAGCAGATTCAGCTAGGGAGCTAGAATCCCTATTAGGCTACAAGCTGTATTAATTTCCAAAGATTTATATAACATATTAATTATCAATTTTTTATATCTTATTTTGAATTGTATTCAAATGCTTTGGTTTTTATATAGTGGATTTAGCATCTTTACAAGCAAAAAAGTTACATATTTTAACAAAAACATTACGATCATTTGCCATTTAAATTTTCCATATCTAGGAAAATTTATTACTCAATTTTCTGCATAATAAAAAATGTAAATAAATGCACATTTATCCTGGCAGGTGCTCATACTACGAGTGTATACAGGTAAAAACACAAAAACAAAACAAAAGGTGGAGCCTCACTGACATTTTATTTTGCAATATGATTTGTCCCTTCACCTGTCACAAACAATAGATGCCTTTATTAATACAATTTGTATTTTTTTTTTCCCCAAACAACAGTGGCATGTTCCAGCCGCATCACCTTTTGAATTTGGTGTTTCATCATTTTCAAACCCCCAAAGAGTCATAACCCGGCATAAAATAAACAACACTGTTGTGAACGGAGAAACTGTACACAAGATCATTTTTCATTTTCTTACCAAAGTAAAAGCCTGGCTGATCTGGGAATTTAATTCAAGCATGTTAACTCTTTCGTGATTGCTTGGGTACAATAGCTGCAGGATTAATGCTTCTACTGAATGCACTGAATGCTACAAAAGATGTGTTGGATGCATTTTATAATCTCTAAAGAAACAACAACGAACATTTATAGACGTTTCAAGGGAACAGCAATAAAAAATTCTAACATATCCTGAAGAAAATTCACCTAATCTTTTACCATATCCTTCATCATGTATTATAGCCACAGTGGAAAACACAATGGAGTCAAAGCCTAGAAGACATCTGTGTATAGATTTCACAAATATTTAGAGGCAATTGGCATGTTTTTAGAAGGTCAAAGTAACCAAAGGGAGAATGTACAGTTCTTGTGAGGTAGTGGCACAATCCAGCAGATCAGTGGATTACATTAAGAACTTACATTTTAGATTTTAGGACTTCTAATGCTTAGTTTCTCAATCTCTCAATGAGTTTGTGATTGTCTGATTAAGCAACATGATCATACAAATGATGAGAGCAGGTCATATCATTGTAATATTCAATGGATAAGATTCCAAAATCCCAAAAACTAGGGTTCTACCTGGCCTCTGAAAACAATGGTAACTTAGTTGTACAGTATATAGCATTTTAACAGAAAGCCTGTTTTAATAGAATATTATATTATGGGTGTTTACAAGAGACCCAATGTGACTTAAACAATGGAAAAGGTTATCTTTAGTCTGTTTAGTTTTTGCAGGCTGTGAAGGGATCAGTGTTCTCAACTAAGTCTTGCTCTATTTCACTTTCTAAAGTATGTGTAAATTAAAAATTACATACTGAGAAAGCAAGCTGATCAACTCCCTTAACAATGTCAATTACATATTACATTGGGCCTTTAATTCGGGTCCTCAAAGTAAACCAGTAAATAGCCGCTATGTGCTATTTACCACTCGACTTGAGAGGCCATATCAGTCTTTTGTTTTGTCACTTTTCTAGGTCCTTCTTCCTCCCTAGGACATCTTTTTCAGGTGGTAGGTACTTCTTCAAAATATTCTTTTTGGAATTTATTGACTTGCTCAATGAGAAAGGTGAGACATTCCTTTCAGTACTTTTGTAAAGTGTAGATCGCTGAAACGTTGAAGTGGTAGTACTAACCACTGGGTCAGCTGTATCAGAACAGTATACAGTATAGGTTTTATTTCTCTTTTGCTTAATATTTTGATTCTTAGTTGCCCAACTGGTCTCGTTCCTTGAAATATAGCCTCTTGGGAAATGATGAAGCCTTTCCTTCATCCACTTTAGAACAGTGTAAATAAGCCCTTCCTGTCAAAAGACTTACTAAAGCATCACTCCTTCCATGTTCCACCATGAATTTGTTTTACATAGGTAAACTGCTTCATCACACTACTACATTTTCCTGTCAAAAGACTTACTAAAGCATCACTCCTTCCATGTTCCACCATGAACTTGTTTTACATAGGTAAACTGCTTCATCACACTACTACATTTTCCTGTCAAAAGACTTACTAAAGCATCACTCCTTCCATGTTCCACCATGAACTTGTTTTACATAGGTAAACTGCTTCATCACACTACTACATTTTTGCTTAAGAGCTGCTTTATAAACATACATGATCTCTGTCCACTAGTGTTTTTTTTTTTTTTTTTTTTTTTTTTTTTACACTGTTTACAAAATATCTTCTTCCACACTAAATTTGACTGAAATTGCAAATGGCATAGATGTTTGCCTACACAGGTTATGCACACATTGGCGGAAAAATCCTTAAAGGGATGGTAATGCTGCTGGCCACAGGATTTCTCAGAAAGCAACTCCTCTGTATCCACTGTTGATATATGGTTTTTTCCATAATTAGTGACCAATCAGGAAATCACCAGGATCCAATCAGAGAAGGGCTATGTAATAAGCAAGAACCAATCAGAGCACAATTAGGGTCAACATTTTAAAAAATATGTTATTGTAGAAGAAGAATGTTATCTGCCTGCTTTTCAGTGTGCCTTTTTCGTCCACATTATCACCCATTGACCTCAATGTCGAGCTAACGTGTTCAGAAATATACAGCTCTGAATTATATGTCATGAATATGTAGCACCTGTGTTTAATAAAGAGATTAGCTTTATTTATAGCTTTTTAGGTGGCTAATGTCTGCCATGCTGGACTTGCTATGAATTTATTTAATTTTAATCCTAATATGTGTTTCCTAGGGATTTTTTTCCCCACTCAGTTTTGAATATTAAGAGAGGTTGAGCGCATGCACTGTTAGCACGTTGCCGCACCCACCACATGATGAACCACCTGGATTAGGAACAGAATGCAGGGGTGACAACTCAGCACCACACTAGAATAGTATTATTTATTTATTTTTTTTTTATGGTGGCTGGCGTGGCAATCCTGCCACCAACCCCCAAGTTTTCCCTCTAAGTTGGAAAACCTGCTTGCAGTCGTGGATACAGATTACTGTCATACCCAGGGTGAAACAACTGCAGGTGAAGGGCCTTGCTCAAGGGCCCAACAGAGCAGAGCCACTTCTGCCGTTTACAGGATTCAAACGGCAACCTTCCCATTGTTGGTGCAGATCCCTAGCCTCAGAGTCACGACTCTTGCCCAGAAAATGATTTAATAATATTAATTTATGATTTAATAAAAACAAAAATATAAAACACAAGAATATTAATTAATATGAATATTAAGCCATTTGGTAAAATCTGTTTATAGGTGAAGTGCTTAAAAAGGAAGAAAATGTAAAGAGGTTTTCCAGTTTGTAGCACACAGCTTGACTAAAATGCAACAGGCCTATACTGTTCTTTCTTATGGACACCAACAATGTGGATAGTTTTCTGATGGGTTATACCATGTTACTATTAGCGACAACGCCCGCTGCCAGTCACATGGGGTATGCCTATGACATCATCATTTAGCAGCTATTTAAGTGGTCAGAGCACAACATGCAGTGTCCAAGGTTTTGGATTGAAAACTAAAACCAACAGTGAACATTGCAATTAGATTCACTTTACAAAAAGGCAAACTAGTTATAGTTCTAGTCCGGGACTGCTGCTCTTCATATTTTCAACATTGATTTTTGGTATGGGTGGCACAGTGGCGCAGTGGTAGCACTGCTGCCTCGCACTTAGGAGACCTGGATTCGCTTCCTGGGTCCTCCCTGCATGGAGTTTGCATGTTCTCCCCGTGTCTGTGTGGGTTTCCTCTAGGTGCTCCGATTTCCTCCCACAGTCCAAAGGCATGCAGGTTAGGTGCATTGGCGATCCTAAATTGTGCTTGGTGTGTGTTTGTGTGTGCCCTGAAGTGAAGCTCTAATAGCAGTATCCTTGGCCAACCTCCCACCCAATGTCTCATGCTACTTTTGTGGAGAGAATGTGCATTTTCACTGTAGAGGGGCACAGTTTCTTTTACATGAGGCTTGACACTCATGGGAGGAGATAGGAGAGGAGAAGGACAAGATTTCATTAAGCATGGCTTGGAATGTAACATGAATTCCACAGAACAATAAAACTAATTAATAAATCACTGCAGAGAGGTACAGTACCACAGTGTGTAGCGCTGCTGGTTAACAGATCCAGCATACTGGGTTCAAATCTCGCACCTGATCGTTGACCATGTAGAGTCTGCACATTTTCCCCCGTGTTTGTATGGATTTGTTGGTTAAGTGTACTGGAAACTCGAGAGTGAAGGTGTCAGTTTGTGCATCAGTGACCCCTGCAATAGACTAGTGCTTGATCTACTCTCTTAAAAATACAGGTTCTTTAATGGCACTACATGGTTCTTCACTGGGTTGTGTGGTTCTTTCATAGAGAAATTGCTTGAGAAAGAACCATTTCATTCTGAGAAGATTATTATTTTTTTTTTTACTAATGCATTTGTTTCTTTGTGCTTCGAAAAACTTTCTAACTTGCAGAAAAAAAATCTTTAGTGTATGTTAGTCTACTCAGCAGGACACTAACAGATTTAAGAAAATATGGACTGTGTTACGGTAAGCAGTGAGAGTCCTTTTAAATCCAGGAACCCATTGGCATTTCACAGATTTGTTACCATCTACTCGTAGTTATTTACTATATGGAACCTGTTATGAATCTAAATAAATGAGGATTCTTTCTGGAAGCTTCATTCGGATGGGTCTTTTGTCAAACCAAAAATGGTTCCACTATGGTATCACTCTGGCTCCTTTATTTTTTAAGAGTGTAGAGCTGTTTCCAGCTTTGCAGCCAGTGTTGTCAAGATAGGCTCCACCCCCAGTAACAGTAAACTGGATTAATCAGGTTTGAGAATATTATGTCAATCACTCAATCACTAGCCTTGATTGTGTAAAGTGAGAATAAAAATTTTCAGATTGTAATTCAAATGTATTGTTTAATTCAAATGCTTTGAATTAACTCATATTATACTGTAGACTCTTACGATTATCATATCTTTAGTAATCTATCTTACATACAGAAACAAACACAAACTTTTAGGTAAAAGATTAAAATGACTGAACAGGTCCTCAACATTTACAACAAATACACGGTGCACAAAGCAAAGCAATAGTTAGCACTGCCACCTCACAGTGCTTGGTCTCCAAAAGCACACCCCCCAGACATGCAGCTTAGGTTAAATGGTGACTGGTCCAATATGACTGAGCGTGGGTATGTGTAACTGTGCCCAGTGATGGACTGGAACCTTTCTCAGAGTTGGTGATTGCATGCAGTCTTACTTGCGTCGGCGTCCCAACTTCGGATTTTTCTGTACATATTTTTTTTGTTCCAATTCTTCGGTTAGAGGGAAGCAGTTTGTTTTGTCCATCTGTCATCTGCTTTTGGCAAAATCAAGCTGGGCTGCTTTCCAGTAGTAGGCTAGAGCCACACTCCACCCATTCTTCTCATGTTCCTTTTTTTATTTTTGGAATGCCTATTTGTTACACCAGATGGTAAACTTATGATAATACTGCAAGTCTAGTTTAGGGATTTTTTTTTTAATGCAGTCTTTTGATTAAATTTACAGCGTAACTTGAGATTCAATTTTGTTTGCAATACATGTAACAGCCTAATGAGTGGGCAGAGTACTGAAGTCAATCCTCTGGAAAATTCAGTACATGAGCATGGCACCAAAATAAAAGTGGGGAACAGATGACTTCAACAACCTTCACTGACATAATAAATGAAAGGTCCAAATTCAAACACAAAGGTTGACAAGAAGCAAGGGATGTAATGGAGGCTGATGGGGAGTAACTGATCATTATTAGGAAATGTTCAGTCATTCATTCCAGAGTTTAATACAAGTGCCACATCATGCCAAAACAAGGGGTGGATACATGGGCAGTCCACTTCAAATGGGAATGGTAAGATTTTTCATCCATCTATTCTTTACTTTTTAGTAACTGACCAGAAGCAAGAAATGGAAAACAACAAAGGGAAGGAAATACTTTATATTAAAACATGTTCAAAAACCATCCGTAGCTACACAAATGAATAGCTCTTTAATGCATATAGTGCCTTTCACAGCTACAATATGACAAACTGCTACACAAATCAAGCATGAAAACAATACAAACCAGCACAAGATAAAGAGGCTGAAAATAAAACAAAATAAATATAAGAAATCGCCATGCATCTGTCACTTAAGACACTTAACCCAATTCTATATTGGACGGGTTGGAGGCAATTTCAGTTGTCTCCGGTGCAAAGCAGAAAACAGTGCAAGTGCACACTCCAGGGAGTCGTAGGGCACAATCACACAGCTAAACTAAACTAGTTGGTACACCTTTGGCAAGTGGGAGGAAAGCTAGAGCACCTGGAAAAAAGTCAATACAGAAATGGAGACGGCGTGCAAACTCTACACAGGCAGTAGGCATGGAGTCAAACACAGAATTCTCTGTTCAGCTGTGAATCTTCACAGACCATAGCAACCTTGTGAAGCCTCAGCTTTGTAATGTATTTTTAAAAAATTCCTAAAAGGTGTTCACCAAAATAGTCTCTATATGACTAACGTGTTGGCCTTCAGCTAACTGATACATGAAGGCTAAAAATGATATTTTCTATATTCAAACAACACATGAAAATAGCTGTTAAAGTGCCATATTACTGATGTAAGGAACATTTACTGAGCATGAACAAAAATGATTTACCAATTGGAACGGTGGAGGATGGGGGGTGGGGGTGTTAATCAGGCTCTCCAATTAGGGGATGAAAAAGGATCTCTGTCATAATAAGAAATTCTACTTAAGTTCTGATATTTAAAGTAATTAACCTTTGAACCAAATAGAAAACAAATGTGTTATTAAAAGTGCTTCAGTCCCACTGGTAATCAATGCATGAAAACTGATGTATAGTAATCATGGTGGTTGTAATCAGCATTCTTAATGAATCTAAATACTTTAAAAAGACCAATTAATGTGTGCTTGTTCCAAGAATATTCACAAGTTCACACCTGGACAGTAAAAGCAAAAAATTTCTGCCCTCTGTCAATAAGGACAACTGCCATTTTAAAACACACACAAGATATATAGGTATATATTCACATACCAATATCAAATGAAAATGCCATTAACAGACATTTGGACATGAATTCAGCGTATGCAGGCTTATAAAGAAGAATGCACAAAAAATAACAAAAAAAATTGAAAACTAACAAACACTCTCTTAACCCCACCTTACTACTCCACCCCTCTTACACACACCTAATGTCCCTACCCCCAAGATTTGCCTTTGATTTCTGTATGTCTAACCATTTTCATCTGATGTTGACACTTGATACGTGTCAAAAGATCAGGAATAAAAGACTATTTTAAGATATGTGATTCATTTTCTCCCTTTGTGGATTTCTATCTATAAATATGCAAACCATATCACATATATATAAAAATATATATATTTTATATATAACACTGCTCAAAAAAATTAAATGGGGGGGAAAAATAATCCTGCTGGATATCTATACTGATATGGACTGGGTAATGTGCTAGGAACAAAAGGATGCCACATCATGTGATGGAAATAAAAATCATCAACCTACAGAGAGCTGAATTCAAAGTGAAAAAACGATGTGGCAGGCTAGTCCATTTTGCCCAAATTTCATTGCAGCAACTCAAAATTGAACTCAGTAGTTTGTATGGCCCCCACATGCTTATATGCATGCCTGACAATGTTGGTGGGGGGTTGGTGGGGGATATGCTCCTAATGAGATGACGGATGGTGTCCTGGGGGATCTCCTCCAAATCCCCAGATTTGGACCAGGGCATCACTGAGCTCCTGGACAGTCCTTCCATGGATATGCCTCCCTAGACCATCACTGACCCACCACCAAACTGGTCATGCTGAACGATGATACAGACAGTTCTCCATGGCTTCTCCAAACCCTTTCATGTCTGTCACATGTGCTCAGGGTGAACCTGCTCTCATCTGTAAAAAGCACAGGGCACCAGTGGTAGACCAGCCAATTCTGGTATTCTATTGCAAATGCCATTCGAGCTCCACAGTGCCAGGCAGTGAACATAGGGCCCAGTATAGGAAATCACGCCCTCAGTGCCCCCCCCTCCCCCCCCCATTAAGTTTGTTTCTGATTGTTTTGTCAGAGACCTCCAGCAGTCCACTGGTGTGAATGTCATTCTTTAGGGCTCTGGCAGTGCTTATCCTGTTCCTCCTTGCCCAAAGGAGCAGATACTGGTCCTGCTGATGGGTTAAAGACCTTCTACAGCACTGTCCAGCTCCCCTAGAGTAACTGCCTGTCTCCTGGAATCTTCTCCATGCCCTTGAGACACTGCTGGGTGACACAGCAAACCTTCTGGCAATGGCACATATTGATGTGCCATCCTGGAGAAATGGGACTCTCTGTGCAACCTCTGTAGGGTCCAGGTATCGCCTCATGCTACCAGTAGTGACACTGACCATAGCCAAATGCAAAACTAGTGAAAAGACAGTCAGAAAAGATGAGAAGGGAAAAATGTCAATGGCCTCCACCTGTTAAACCATTCCTGCTTTGGGGGTCGTCTCATTGTTGCCCCTCTAGTGCACCTGTTGTTAATTTCATTAACATCAAAGCAGCTGAAACTGATTATCAACCCCCTCTATTTTTGAAGTTAATATACATATCCTTATCAATACTACATCTCCTTTCTCCCCCAACAATCTTTACCATAAGTCTCTACCAGCAGTACACCTCGGAAGACTTCCAACTTTTACTTACTCTTTTTCAGCAAAACAGTCAGTTTGCCTTAAACTGAATGAAGTTCATTGTTGAACTAAAATTCTACACACAAAAATACATGCAATACACAGTACTACACACAATATACCGTCCATGTTTTTTAATTTTCTGTGGAACTCAAGCAGTGGCATTTAACTTCTGCCTTCTGGATCTCTTGTGACTGCTTAACAAAATTGGATCGGGTGCCATACATTGCCACCTGTGCCTCATTATCACGCTATCCATTTAGCAGCAAGCAGCAGCACAGTCGACATTCTTCAAACTGGCGCAGAGCCTCACATTTGCTTGGGGCATCTGTTGCCTTGCCGAGCAAGTGGCACTGCGCATGTGACGCACTCCCTTCTTGGGAACCAGATGAGATGCTCTACAAGGACATATATCTTTCACTAGAAAGCAGCTGCCCTGGTGGTGTCAGGGACTATAATGTAGTCATTAGAATTTGCAAAAGATACACCTTTGATTAAGAAGGTTACAAAATGAATTGATGGCTCATGCCTGATTTAAGCAATCATTGAACCAGCCTGGAAGCATTAATAATAAGAAAAGCAACAATCAAATAAATAATTTAGAGCAGGACATTTATGAGCACCTATCCCATCCTCTGAAACATTGCTGCTTATGTCAAAAGTCAAAGTTTTCATTTGCACCATTGTGTTGTGCAGCATCAATATTGTTGTGGCAAGCAGACTACCTGCAATAGTAAACTTTCTACGAAGATCTCGGGCTTTTCTACAGTTTTTGAAGGGGTTAGGTAACCCAGCAAGGGGATTTAAATAACGGAGCCCCAGAAGGAGTGAAGAGGAAAGTCTTAAATACCTAAACACATGGAGGGATTGCATGCTGAAGAGGAGTAGACAAGTATTGGTTCATGCGTCTATAGCTACATAAAAAAAGATACATGGAGTTGATTTACCTGTAGATCAGGGGTCTACAGCAGGGGTAGGCAACGTCGGTCCTGGAGTGCCACAGTATGTGCAGGTTTTTGTTCCAACCCAGTTCCTTAACGAGAACTCAATTATTGCTGATGAAGCACATATTGCTTAAGTGACATTTTAATGCTTCATTTTAGTGGTCTCGCTTGTTAAGGTTCTCCAACCTTAATTGCTTATTTCAATCTTAAACTGCTGCATTCAGTGTTTTAATTGCTCCTTATTAGCAATAAGATGTAAAACAGGGGTAGGCAACGTCGGTCCTGGTGAGCCGCAGTGGCTACAGGTTTTCATTCAACCCAATTGCTTAATTAGAAACCAATCATTGCCAATCTCAGACCTTATTTAATTTTATGGCTTGTTAGTCTGTGCAATGTAAGGCTTTTATATTGTAGATTTTTTTCCTTTCCAAGGATATCATCCAAATGATTTGAAGCCTAAAACAGATCATTTTCAGTCTGTCACATTTTTCTATTAAGTGTTTTATTAAATCAAACCGTGCATGATGAACACACACAGATGTAATTGGAAAAAAGCTAGCTGGAGAACTGCTGGCTGCTTTGTCTTTTACATCTTATTGCTAATAAGGAGCAATTAAAACACTGAATGCAGCAGTTTAAGTTTGAAATAAGCAATTAAGGTTGGAGAACCTTAACAAGCGAGACCACTAAAATGAAGCATTAAAATGTCACTTAAGCAATATGTGCTTCATCAGCAATAATTGAGTTCTCGTTAAGGAACTGGGTTGGAACAAAAACCTGCACATACTGTGGCACTCCAGGACCGACGTTGCCTACCCTGGTCTACAGGAGCACTACTGTGGCTACAGGTTTTCATTCTAACCATTTCCTAAATTACAGACCAGTTATTGCTGCTAATTAACTCTTTTGCCTTAATTTTAATTGACTTGCTATTTAAGACTCAGACCCCTTATTTATTTCTTTTTTCCTTAAATAGCAGCCAAACAATAATGAGATCTAAAACAAGCCAACACATGACCAGCAACCTGTGTCCATCATATAATACCTGAAAATAAAGAAAGGTTAAGGTCTCAGTAATGTCTGTCTATCTGCTGAGGTCCACAAAACATTTTCTTTTTTTTTTCTAAGAACAGTGTCAAAAATCAAAGGCTTTGAAACTGCCTGCTGTAGCAGAATAAGAGCATCAGTAAGCCATGGAATTAAATAACGGGTTTAATTAACAACAATAACTAGCTTCTAATAAGGAAACTGGTTGGAGTTCGAGTCCTCGACTTAGCTGGTCATCTGTTTGCTCGCTTCACATCTCATTTCAGTTTGGGTTACGTTTCAAGAAAAAATGAAGCAAGGAAAGCAAGGAAAAGAAGTTATTTCACAACAAAATAAAGGGGAGAGGGTGGTCAGTAATGTAAAAAATTGTTAAAATGAAAACCTGTTGTTACAGTAGCGTTCCAGGAATGGAGTTGGAGACCCCTGCTGTAGACAGATGAATGTATTCAAGTGAAAGGGGCAAGCTCCATCTATATATACTTAAACTGTGTTAAAGTGGTTATTTGTTGATTGTGAGGCGATCTCTGTGGTCCCAACAGAAGATAAGTTGGTTCAGGTGGGCTAACCTTAATCATGTGCCTGTATTTATTTAAACAAAATATATATACCCATGTATGCAAGAGCTGAGTCACAAATGCTTCATGGGATTTCTGTCACTTTCATATGGGTGGATGTTGAAACACGTTTTTATAATAGCAGCAAAGTTTGTCATCCTCTGCAATTCCTAGTCATTTAATCTGACATCTACAAGACAATGACATTCAAAAACTGCAGTTGATAAGTGTGACATGATCTCACTGGACTAACAGAATTATTATAGTGACACTTGAAAGAACTAATTGGTGTTGTTGCACTATACACTAGGGACACGGTCACAATGAGTGTGTTTACAAGCACTTTAATAATTTGTTTATTCACATAAACCTTGTTTCTAAAATGCCATGTAAACCCTTATTCCAGTTAGAGAAAACTGTCTTATTGGTCTCGGAGGAACCAGGTTAATGGACACAGATTTCTCCACAAGTAACCTGGTTATGTGGCCATGTAGTCTGCACAGGTTTGTTGCACTCTGTTCTCCGCTTAGCTTCACACACACTTGCAGCGGCCACAGATGGAAGCGGCCACAAGACATTATTTCCTGAGGTAAATGTTCGAGTGGTCACATTATTCCTTCACCTGTTTGAAATAGTCTCAATATTTCAGAATTTGATGAATTTAAAGTGAAAAGCTAAATGCACAGTGCTAAGCTCAGCAACATAATTACGAGAGGAGTAGGGTAATGCAAAAAAAAAAAAATACCAAAAATGTAATCCATGTTAAGCAGTCATATTACTTTTTCAAGTATCGAATAACCTAAATACTTATTTAATTGAATTAAAAATACCTACAGAATTATTATTGCTGAGAGTAAGTCAAGAAGTACACATACTGTTGTGCCAATCCCAATCGTTATCCAGCCAAAGAAGAGTGTGCTGCATGTAATCCAGTAACAGAAATATTAATAAAGCGTCAGTGTAGTTTTAACCCAGCTATTTGCTATACAGATACGTTCAAACAGTGTAATCAGGTGACACAGCAGCCAGTTTTCATGAATCACCAGGAGCGGAGGTCAAGGATGTAAAAAGGAAATGAATAATATTTACATTGGAGAACATCTATCCATCCATCCATTATCCATCCCGCTATATCCTAACTACAGGGTCAAGGTCTGCTGGACCCAATCCCAGCAAACATAGGGCGCAAGGCAGGAAACAAACCCTGGGCAGGGCGCACACACACACACACTAGGGACAATTTAGAATCGCCAATGCACCTAACCTGCACCACGTAGACACGGGGAGAACATGCAAACTCCACGAAGGGAGGACCCGGGAAGCGAACCCAGGTCTCCTTACTGTGAGGCAGCAGCACTACCCACTGCGCCACCGTGCCATCCATCGGAGAACATGGAAGACCAAATACATTATCATAGGCTTCGCACTCATTTTCGAATTCACAGTGGCTGATGATGACGTTCAACTCTTTTTTGAGTAGTTTAAGGAGGTCAGAGGATTTTGCCAGGGGAGAGCTCCAGAAGATTACTTTGGCACATACTGTAAATGTGAATTTTTATGAAGCCAGGTTTATGTCTTAACCAGGTTACTCATCTCATCTGGGTTAAACTCACTCAATATCAAATAGATCCCCATATAGTTAAAGAGAATAAGAAGTTATTGAACAATCTTTACAGATTGTTTTCTGTTGATAATTGTACAGTTGCGTGGAAGGTTTGGATAAAAAAATAGGCTTGAATGTAAAAATGTAAAAAAAAATGACAGCAGTGGGATTAATACTACCTCCGTTAAAAGCAAAAGGATAAGATAAATTAAATCAAGAAGTTAAAAAAAGGTGATCATGTGCAATATCAAATGCATGTAAGTATGCCCAGTCGATGTTCTGTTTAAACGGATTCCAGTCTGGCACCTAATGCTTTACAGGATAAGCTCAGATTACTGCAACCAGAAAGTGGACAAAGCTCTTACAGGAAATGGACATGGACGGGTGGACATGGTTTTCTATAAAAATAGCCTATTTTGTGCTGGGTGATATTCGAGAAATCTTTATCATGAAGTAGGATGCATCGCCCATGTACAACAGGCACATTGGTGAGCGAGAGACTGAGGTAAGCTACTTATTATTCAAAACGGTTTACTCACAGGCAGCTGCTCATTCACGTATCTTTGTATTGTGACTTATAGTGTCTTTATTTAAGAGAAAGCTGCTATTAAAATGACACATAAAGACAACTTGCTTACTGCTTTCTTGTTATTAACTTGTTATTGCATATTTTGTTGGTATTGATTTAGGCTTTGTAGTCTTTTCAATGTGATTAATCACTCCTCGTTTTAAGGAGTCCATCCATTTTCTAAATCATTTTTAACCATGACGCTGGCACATGTCCCAGTAAAATGGGGAACAAAGCAAGAACCTGCCTGAATGGCAGTCAATCACAGGACATTCCAAATGACACAAATTTTGCCGTTTATCCTTCCATGGACACTCGCAGAATGTGGATGAAAACCAGAACAGTGACTAAGTGGGGAATCAAACCCTGGTTTACAGGAACAAAGTAGTAGATGCACTTGCATCACACACCACTGTAGCCCCTTGTTTTAATCTAAATCTTCAGCGTCTAATTCTATAAAAGCTAATAAGGAGTGAGAAACAACGGTCAAAACACAGTAAGAATATGTGATTTTGTGGCCTACTCCTTGAATAATTTTTACCAATTACCAATTGCAAGCATTCAGCCTAAATAGGACGATTTTACTGCCTGCTTGGGTGTCAAATATCATACTACATGTAGATTTACCAAGGTAGACATATAATATATATGTCTGGAGACAACTTGTGAACTTTGATTAAAACTGGGTGGGGACAATTAGAAGGCTCACCGAGTGTCAAATTTCTAAACCAATCCAATGCCTCATGAAGGCAGCCCTCAAATTATGGGTGAGGATTTTGAACTGCAAAGAGTAATGGTGCTCTTGTTAACCTGGTCTGACAAAGATGAACTGTGTGCACTCGAAAAAGTCTCCTTTAGAGATCCTTACTAAACATATGAATGTGTATCATATTTGCAAAGATTACACAGTACATCTTAAAAATCAACATAACCCGCTGCAAAACAAAAACTTAAACTGTAACATCAGATTATATTGGCATTCAAAGACATCAATGGACTAGTGGTAACAATGAACCATACATTGTTGCAGGTACGGTGTGTGCTCCCCGTTGTTCAGTTATGGCGACAGTGTCGGAGTCAATGTAAAGTTGAAAGAACTGACACCTGTCTTTGTGAAAATATGAACTGCAAGATATACATTTGAAGTTAATGCGTCACACCCAATGAAAAGGGGGTGAAATGGATTTTCATTAAAATAGCAGATAACAAGGAGTTGCAGGAGATGCATAGTTCAGTACTCAAAACACTCAAAATCAGTAAATGTTTCTAACGCCATCAGCAGAAGCACAGGTGAGGCTGCACAGCATCCACATTCTGAGTGTATGTCTAAATGAATAGCTAAAGTAAGTTAAAATTGCCTGTCATCCCAATAATAGCCACCATATTTTAACACGTACCGTGGTAGATGCATAGATCACAATGCTTATCTAAACTTTGCTTGCTGTTGTTATGCCATATAGTGATACAAAAGTCAAATGACAGAAAGATACCGTAGCAGGCAGAAGTACTTCTAGAACACAGAGAGCCAAGTACCTGTAGTGCTCTACATGTGTCTGTCTCTTTCTCCTCTGTTGCAGCGCTCATTACAATGTGCACTACAATATTACGTTATGCTGCTGAACTCCTGAATTGAAAATAGGAATTCTAGCTTTATATTATCTCTCAGAATCAAGTCTTTTGTTAAGTTTCTCTCTCCCTGAAACCCTGGCTGTTTAAAGTGCATGGAATGGAAGAATTGGGAGTGGATGTTTAAGGAAGGAGCCCTGTGGGCATGGCTTTTGCAGCGGCAGACTGGTGCTATTCACTACAAACATTATAACCAATTGTCTCCAGACATGTAATTCTTATTTGAGACTCACGTCTGGTCCTGCAAAACTTTACTGTTTGTAACCAAGCATTTTCTCTTTTAATCTGTATTAAAAAGCATTTCATGATATCTAGAAAGTTGTAGCTTTTCCAAAAATCTTTTCCAAATCTCTGCTTTAAATTACTGAAATTTACTCTGCTAGCACATTTTCAAGCATACACATATGGGATTATTCTAGGAAAAGACACTGTCTGTGGCATGTTTGCACATTATCCCCTTGTCTGTGTGGATTTTTTTTCCCCACCCGATACCCTGATTTCCAAAGTTGTCTAGGTGCACAAAATGGGCAACTCTCAGTCGACTCTGTATGTGTGGCTATGGTGAGTGTGAGGCTGCATCATACGATGGACTGGCATCCTGAAGTTAATTCTTGCCTTGCAACAAATACGGACAATGTTGTGACTTTTTATCCTACTTTATTGGGTCCTCCTATTGTTCAAAACTGTAAGATTTTCCTTGAAAAATAAAACTATTATTTTTGTTAAAAAGGAAGCTTTAGATTTCATAATCTCTGTATACTGTATATAAAATCCAATGTCCGTCTGTCCGCTTTTCAAGAGAGAACTACTTAACAGATTTAGATTGGGTTTTTGTCTATAATTTGCTTGAACATTCTGGTTGATTTTGCAACTTCTCTCATCTCACCAAGAATCATACTTCGCTTGCAGAAGCGATATATTCACGCTAATCCGAGACAGAGGCTGCGGGCCGAGGGAAGGGGGAAGTGTGACATCAAGTGTGGGGAGTCAGCCCACCTTCTGTGTTTTGGAGCGTACCTTGGCTCTACTTAGCTAGCAATACCTTTTTTTTTTTTTTTTTTTTAAATTGATTTTTAAAGTTTGTCCTGTTTCACTACTGCCCACAGGGAACGGCTAGTCTACTATATAAAAAATGCTACTGTCTCTTGAGTGAGTGAATGAGTCTCTGGTACCTTCAAGGAATCAACTGGTCAGTTTGGCTTTAGTCCAATTGGGAGTATAGGAGATATTTACAAAAATACAAATTATGTTTTCACGGTAGGTAATAGGGGCCCATTTTCCATTGGTACTAGCCATAAGGAGGACAGGTGGCAAGCAAGTTGCCTCAGAATCACAAAGTACATGAAATAGGCTTTATGGGAACGGGTTTGAAAGAGAAAGCACAAGGAAAGAGACGTTGACACACACAAGGATACCGAGTGAGGAAAGGCACTAAAGGTACATGTAGGGCAAGATATCTCAAATATTTTTACATGTACTGTAGACAGGTAGCATGGCTAGGCACGGACTCTGAATAAAATAAGCAGGTCAGAAAATGGATCAATGTACAGATTGAAAGAATCTATTGAATAATTTTAAACATTATTTTTTCAGAGGATTGAGAACATGACAAAACCTTGTTGCAGTTTTTAATTTAATTTTACTAAAACCTGATATTTGATTCAAGCCCTTATATCTGAGTTACTTTTGTAACGCTCTAAAACAAATGCCTTTTGAAAAAAATATATAGGCACATCTTCAGAACAGGATCATTTACTGCATTCGTTATCAATCCATTGGCAGGTTGGCAGGTGAATACAATCCTAAAGTGGTTAAGTGAAAAACAACAGACATGGAAATATTCATAGCTGGTGCATGTTCTGTATAAGCAACTCATTTTGTGGGTCAGAATTTGAAGAATTTGACCTTGGAGCTACCAGTCTCCAGCTCCTAAGCCTGGCAGGCCACATTAATTCCCCCACTTGGTTGTATTTTCTTTTTCTTTTTTCTGGTGTACTTCATCCAGATACCATGTTTATTTCAGTAAACCTTAAACAATCAATCGTCATATCATACAAACAATCAATAAATCTTTATATTATAGAACTATTAAACATACACTTTTACAAGGCACATACTTACATAGCATTAGTGCAGAAGGAAACAATGTTTTGTTTGTAATTAGCAAATGACCTAAAAGTAGAAGTGTGCATTGTAGAATATAAGAACAAATAATGCATGTAAATAAACACTGGCTGCACCTTAATAGGAGCAGTAAGGGACTGCTATTATAAACTTAATCACTAATGTCTTTGTTAAGGTCTTATTACACAGCAGTATGTGGCTAACGGTTGCACTTTGAGTAGTCCATATTCCAACATAATGTTATTGTTGCTTTAGAAGTTTTATTAAGAGTAAGCAACCTGATTAAAGCCCTGTTACACAATAGCAACTGACTAATTGATGCATCCTTTCCAAAAGCAATAAACCAAAAAAAAAAAATTGCACTTAAGCGTACAAAATTAGATCTTATCAAACTGAACTAGAAATCAGCCTCAATCCCTTCGTGCTTGCTAAATTAATTAACACCAGCTTCTACTCAAAAATAAAGGTCACTAATGGATTTATTGGCATTCTCTGGTCATATAAATCCATCCATCCATCCATCCATTTTCCAACCCGCTGAATCCGAACACAGGGTCACGGGGGTCTGCTGGAGCCAATCCCAGCCAACACAGGGCACAAGGCAGGGAACCAATCCAGGGCAGGGTGCCAACCCACCGCAGGACACACACAAACACACCCACACACCAAGCACACACTAGGGCCAACTTAGAATCGCCAATCCACCTAACCAGCATGTCTTTGGACTGTGGGAGGAAACCGGAGCGCCCGGAGGAAACCCACGCAGACACGGGGAGAACATGCAAACTCCACGCAGGGAGGACCCGGGAAGCGAACCCGGGTCCCCAGGTCTCCCAACTGCGAGGCAGCAGCGCTACCCACTGCGCCACCGTGCCGCCGGTCATATAAATAAAATATTAAAATAAAATTTTCAAAATAAAACATTTCACTATTTACACTTTTAATACCAGGCATACAAACAAATAATAAGATGTCATTCTCTCATATCCACACAGATGGCTTGAGCCACGGGGCACCCTTAAGCAGACATGCTCCTCGCTGCGCATAAACTCTACACATGCTCCCTGCTAACCTGCCTGGCTTTCAACAAGCAAGCTATAGACATGGAGCACCATCTGTAGAGTAACACAGTTTGGGTTGAAATTTTACTTTGGATGCAAAGCTCTTACAGCTTGTGGGTCTATGAACACACAGATTTATATATACTTTTAACATTAAATACTCCTACTCTGTAATCCTTTTTTTTGCCTGTGCAATAGGCACATGTTGTACTGTACCTACTTGTATATCCTTCTATAGTACAGGCCGCAGCATCCACCCATACATCATTAAAGTCATGCAAATCGTCGATTAGGTGCCAGTTCATGTCAAGACACATTCACACTTGCTCATCACTCAAAATTTATATTAAGTCACTCATTCATCTAGCGTACGTTTTTGAAATCTGGAAGGAAAACTAGAGCACCAGCAATAAATATCATACTGCCATTGAGAGAACATAAATGACAATGCTGAGATTCAAAACCCAATCACCTGGTGCTGCACCACTTGGCCACACTACACATACAGATGACTTGTGAAAAAAGTAGATACAGCATGGAAATGTTTTTTTTTTGTTTTTTTTTTAACAGAACATATCAGGATTTGATTTTATTTTATCCTCTTTGGTGATAATCCAGAGCGTGTCTCAGGTTTGAAATTCTATGTTATTATGGTTAAGCTCGAGTCAGACTCAGGCTGACATGCAAATGATATTGCTTTACAGTGTTAAGCCTGAATAACTCTCGGGACAGTATTCTGCTGCCATCTAGTGAATGAACTCATGCTGCAAAAAATCATAAATATATCTATGTGTTCTGCCACTTTACGGTAACTCATGAATATTCATGATGGGGTAGGGCCTTCAACCAAAATTTAATGGCAAACAAAAAGCTTTAAAACCAGCTTTAGAACAAACTGCTCGAATTGAGAGATAGTGAGGACAATCTTAACTGTTCATCAAATATTAACATGGATAGTAAATGTGATTCATATTGGCACTGTACAACTGAAATGCCATGATAGACCTGGTGAATTTGGTTGTGTGAAGCTTCACAATGGTGCAATAATGGCTGTTTGGCAAAATGGTAAAATGATTCTGATCAAGTGCAAGGACAAGAAAGATGTGAGCCCCCTAAGCATTGTTCATAATGCAGCAACTGTCAATATTCATGTCTGGGGGAATGTGGAAGTCAATAAGCCGGACGCATCAGTTTTATGGCTCAGGCACGGACATTCTACTGCGCAAACAACTACTGTTCCAATTCCATCAACGAGCTGTGCATTCACAACCATTTCAAAACAAAATCAAACAAGGATGTAAACTAAATATGCAGTAATACAGCAATGTACACTAAATATACAAAAAAGTCAACATAAATACAGTAGGAAAGGTATTTATTTCTGTTACGTGGCATTTGTTCTTGTTAAAAATAAAATTCACTGATTTTGGGTTGTTTTTCCGGGGGTGACTATAACGCTAAGGAAATTAAACCACATCTGTAGATAAAGGTGATCTAACTGAAGAAAAAATAAAAGAAAAAAAATTGACTTTGAAAAGCGGCCTCTGTCCATTTTTCATTGAGTAAATTATTACAGTGTATGAAAAGTATTCATAAAGTCTATTTGCTGATATTGTCCCCTTTGGCAGAAACAACTTCAAATATAACTGTCTAGCAGTCTCCACCATCAACTGGGAACACATTTTCCCACTTAAGAGGATTGTCTTACATGCACAGCCTGTTTTAAATCCCTCCACAGCATCTATATGGGATTCAGATCCAAGCTTTGACTTAGCCATTCCAAAACCCTACATTTCTTTCTTTTTAGCCTTTCCTTGGTGGATTTACTGGCATGTTTTGGGTAATTGTCATGTTTTAAATGTCCACTTTCAGTTGTGCTTCAATCTTCTGACAGATAGTGTCAACATTATTCTCAATTACCCTCTAGTTCAATGAAGAATTCATAATGGATTCTATGACGGTGAGCCGCCTAGGCCCTGATGCAGTAATGCGGCCCCAGACAATATTCTTTCCACCAATATGCTTTACAGTTGGTGTCAGGATCTTCTGGTCAAAAGCAGTCTTTGGTTTTCATCAAACAGGTCTTCCATTACTGTAGCCAAACAACACTATCTTTGCCTCTTCTTTCCAAAGCACACATTTCCACAATTGGTTTTTTGCCAAGGTGTTCATGGGCAAGGTTTAGTCTTGCCCTGATGTTCTTTCTGGACAGCAAAGGCTTCCTCCCGGTACACCTCCCATGTACATCTAATTTGTGCAGCCCCTTTTTCATGGTAGACTTCTGCATTTTGACAACAGTGGTAAAAATACCTGTAGGTCCTGTGAAGATATTCTGGGGTTCTTAGAGACTTCATTTGGCATCTTGTTTTCTATTTTCAGGGTGTAGGGAGACCTACTCTGGAAGTAGGCAGTTGTTGGAAGTCTTCTCCGCTTGTAGGTGATCTTCCAGAAAGTGGAATGGTCGATTTCCAATTGTTTCGAGATCTTGTTAAATCCCTTTATGAAGGCCTTTCGATCCTAGGCATAGAGCAAACCAAAGATCTCAGATTTTAAATAGGATAGATTCCTCCAAGATCCTCTCCAATCCATATTACTAACCTAGAATAAACCGGATATGGACGCAGGTACACGGCGATGGGACCATGAGACATAGTGCGCAGGCGCCTACAGCGCGCGTCTCATAAACCGCAAGCAAAGTCTGATCCACCGTGAATGAAGGAGTCACGGCACAAACACGAAAGAGCTCAACTAACGTAAATAAGACATGAAGCAACAACGTGCCCATAGCTAACGACTAACGACACAGCCACACAAAAAAAGAGGATTATGCGCTGCACCCCAGAGTCAAACGGAGGAGGCTACGGAGGCCCCACAGGTCCACAAAGATAGTACGGAAGGCGCGGGAAAGTACGAAAGGCGCAGGCGCCTACGACGCGCTTCTGAACTAAACGTCCACAATACACAGCATGGTCCACGCACTTCTAACACACCGCAAGCATAAACACGAGATAGTACAGAAACCACACAGATCCGGACTCCACAACATATGTGAATCACATTACAGTGATACAATATTAAGCACATTACAGTATGGCCCATGCACGTCTAAAACACCACAAGCAATTACCCCGAGATGGTACAAAAGCCCCAAATATCCGGACTCCACAACATATGTGAATCACATTACAGTAATACAATATTAACAGTACAACCACAGAAAACACAGGCTCGACACCAGATGGGTAATAAGAATAAACGAACGCTCCATATTAAACATACGGCATCCTCACACATCCAAACCACACAGCATATGTGAATCACATTACAGTGATGCATTACTAACAGTACAACCACAGAAAACCACTCCGTATTAACAGTAAGTGCAAATATCCATATTACTAACGGTAAACAACATATAACTAATGGAGACACGGTCACGGCTCCAAAATGATACAGCTTGACTAACGGAGCTACCTGGATAACATCAATCAAACGCAAGCGCCTACAACGCGCATCTCAAATGCCGCAAGCAAAGCAGGCACGGCTCCAAAAAGAATGAGCTCCACTGACGGAGATACAAAAGGAGAGTACAGAACCCTACACGTCCACACTACACAGCATAGTCAAACCCGACATATTACGGAAGGTGCAGGCGCCTACAACACGCTTCTAAAGCACCGCAAGCAATAACCTGAGATAGTACAGAAGCCCCAAAGATCCGGACTCCACAGCATATGTGAATCACATTACAGTAATACAATACTATATGTACTCATGGAAAGCACAAACAGAAGAGGCTTCGTAGTACGGAGGGGACATGCGCCTATACACCGCAAGCGAAGGAGCCACGGCTCAGAAACGAAAGAGCTCAACTAACGTAAATAAGTGATTTTAAGATTATAATAACTCCATACCAAGGAATACTCATTCAAGGACAACACGCCATCTTTACTACAAATGACGTACATAGGATATCTGTATACACAACATCTACACCTTTACACTCCAATATATCTCATACATAGATCTGCACAAACTCAAAGACATTCTATACTTGCATAACATAACACTTGCACTGCTATTCTCATTTACATAAATTACATAGACCTACAGATATCGTGACAGTGGACATGATACATATGTAACAATTACCGAGACAGACAGTAATCTCTTTCAAATGTATTTTGGGTTACCCAAGACCAGGGGTTGGCGAGCGAAGCAAGCAGGGGGCAGAGCCCCCTAGTGATGTTCTAATCATTTGCACATGATCTGGTGGTGTTAGATATTTGATTTAGTAATAAACATTGGTTTAGGGGAGATTATTTTTTTCCCACAAGTGAAATTTACATTTATGTTTATTTAAATTATACAATGGATTACAAAATGTAAATGTAGCATGATGTTTAGAATTTAGTTATACTTTATTATCCCAGAAGGAAACTTGTTTTCAGTAGAAAAATATGAAACACAAGGGGATTGTTAAGAAGATACAATAAAATAAGCAAAGGAATAATAAAAGAAAACTAGTGTTATCATAAGTATGCACACTCAACATTAGTACAAAACTAAAATAATTACCAATAATAGTGCACAAAACAATAATTCAGAATTTAGCAGCAACTTTACAAGTAACACATTTCAAAATGCTTATAGCTCTAGGAATAAAAGAGTTCTTAGATGTGTTGCTTTTTACCCTTACAGTTATATTATGTCACCTTTATCTTTAGATACTGTTTTAATTATGATCAAAGCTTCGATATGTCCAAATGTGTTAAAAAGAACAAAATAAAACATTTCATGGGGTGAACTTCACATGACTGTTTAACCGCATCAAACTATTCAGCAACAATTTCACATGTAGGACATGTATATTAAGTTACGCTCACATTCATGGGTCTCAGATTTAATACAGATAGTGAAAATAAATGTATAGATGTTTCGAAATCATTCAGTTGGTAGACTACAATTAGATGGCAACACTACTGTCTTAATTACTAAAAACCACAGTCAGACCTGCCAGTTTATAAAAATTGCAGCTAGTCAGAGTTCCTGAGTATGTCTTGGATTTTGTCTAAAAAAAGAACAGTAGGTAATCATGATTGGATTACGAACATACAACACAGCACCAAAGAAAGTCATCTTTTCCTCCAGAACTTCCATCCATCCACTATCCAACCCGCTATATCTTAACTACAGGGTCATGGGGGTCTTCTAAAGCCAATCCCAGCCAACACAGGGCACAAGGCAGGAAACAAACCCCGAGCAGGGTGCCAACCCACCGCAGCCTCCAGAACTTTATTTTTCCAATACAGGGTTATGTGAAGACAAAGCTTATCACTATACTAATGATAAAAAGTCATCCTTGGAGAGTACATGAACCCTTCACGGCCAGATACCTGAACTCACAACAGTCCTAAATACACCTAACAACAAATCTTTAGACTGTGGGAGGTAACTGCAGTCCCAGAAGCAGAACTATACCAAAGTGGGGTAAATTTGAAAATTCCACAGTGACAAAACTGGGGTAGAAGTCCTGGAAAGAAGCAACTCTACATGTTTGTCATCTTAAAAAAGACAAAATTGTTGTGGCATTGTGAATAAAACAATAATGTAAGCTAGAAACAGTGGCTGAATTCAAAGTTTCAATTACACAATTACATGTAGACATTCATTGCGCAAAATCATTTAAAACATAGTAACATGGTGGTAGAAAAAAAAGCTAATAGTTCAACTTACAGACAGCATTGCCAAGAAAAAAAATGTATGTGATCCTGGCCCTTAATGATTACTTTACAAATATTCACTTCACTGAACACGGTAATGAAAATGTCTTTTTAAAAGATAATCATCAGCGTGAATCAGTGGAAACACTGACAGAATGCATGCATATTCTCTGCTTGACAACCCATACAAAAAAATAAAAATAGTGAAGTGTGTGACATGGAGCACCAAATTCCCCACACCTCATGGACTCGATTCAGACCTTTCATGGGATTATGGTACAAGGAATCAATGTTTTATAATTCTCCCATTCAAAACAGCCATTTATAACAAAAGTAAATTAAAATAACATACAGAGGCTACAGATTTCACTCTGGAACTTACGGAAACAGAAATCAACTCTGTCAATTTATACAACACACAAAAAAAAAGATAATGAGATGGCAACCATGCAAAGGATTACAGCAGGGAACTACCATTTTTCAGTCCTATAGCATCCTTGTTGAAAACCACAACATATGTTTGTCACCAACAAAGCATATGTATGCTGTCAGATATATTTATTGTCTCACCAGAGAAAAATAGTTTATTGACAGACATGTGGACACACATCAAATACAAGAAATATGCCACCCTGCACTCGTATAATATGCATCCTCGGATTACAGTAACCAACAAAGGAAAAAACATTCCTGTTGGTCCACCCGAAAATGCAACTCATCATTTGACAGTATTTTAATTTTCACTTTAAATAGCCTAGCGATCATGACAAAAAACCAACACACATGTAGGCACACAGTGTTTAAGTACAACAAACCTTGGCTGAAGGTGTTCTACTAGAAAAGATAAATAATCAAAGAACCAAATAAATTCAGAAATATAACTAAACACTATACCAACAGCAGCAAATATACACACTTCTATTTATACAGTACCTATCAGAGGTGGGTAATACAAAATCTTCAAACATATTTGTTGTCTCTTGACGTACATGTTCTTTCAGCGCCTTTCCTCTGTAATGGAGTGTGTCTGAGCCTCTCTTCACCAGCATTCCCTTTCTCAAAATGTTTTCCGGTACAGCATGCTACTCTGACTTTGTCATTATTTTCGAGGCACTTTTTTCGCCTCCTGTCTGGTTTTATATTTATTCCTTTGAAGGCGACCCTATCCACGTATACCTTTCCCCTCGTGTGCCTCACACTTGTGCTTCCTCTTTTGTTGCATCACTAAAGCCCAACTGACGAATCAGATGGCTTTGTAGGACTGGACACACTGACTTTAATGTTTTATTATATAATAGATAGTCACATACACAATCCATAGGAGTACTTCACTGGTTCTGGTGAGGTGGGAAAGATGGGATGGGCAAGGGTGTAACAAAGTCTATAAGTGTTTATCTCCCTTTCCCTTAGAGTGGATGGTGACAATGAGGGTGAACTCTTATGTCAGTTCTGCTCCATCTCCAGAAGTGCTAAACCTTCTGATCAATTCCCTATATAAAGAGATGATGAACCACAAGTTCATTTTGCACCCTAATCCTATAGATACCAGATCCTCCACTGAGGAACCCACATAATCAAGACTTTTGTCTCAGCCTAATGGTCCATCCATTTTTTCATTCCTTCTTTTTTTGGTTAATCCTTTCACAGAACTAAAGAACTAACTTATTAAATGGGGTTACTGCTCTGGCACCCCAACACTATAATCATGTTCTACCTCTCTTCTTCCAATTTACACATATACATACACACATCCAAGTTCAAGTTCAAGTTCAAGTTCAAGTTCAAGTAGGCTTTATTGTCACTTCAACCATATACAGTTAGTACACAGTGAAACGAAACAACGTTCCTCCAGGACCAAGGTGCTACATGCAACATAAATTACAACATAAATTAACAGAAAAACTAAACTAGCTAACTAAGAAATGTGCAAACAAAAGCAACAAAGTGACAGTGTGACAAAAACACAAACGTAACATAATAATAAGGTGTTGTGGTGATGAGTTGAGGTAGTGGAGAAACAGTAAACATTCCTTAGTGTAGCAGCAAAAATTAGGAAGTAAAGAAGTTAGTGCAAAAAGTTGTCCAGTAATGGATATTGTGCAAAAAAAGCATTGACAGGTTGGTGTATACGATAGTTTGGTAGTGTAGGTCAGTGTGTTTGCGCTTGTGTTGATTAGTCAGTCCAATCTCAATGTTTTGAGGTAGTTGAGTTAAGCTAAGTGATAATGTTTGTGTGTGTGTGTGTGTGCATGCGTGTGGTGTGTGTTTATCAGTCCAGTCCCTTTTTGTTGAGGAGACGGATGGCTTGTGGAAAAAAGCTGTTGCACAGTCTGGATGTGTGTGCCCGAATGCTTCGGTACCTTTTTCCAGATGGCAGGAGGGTAAAGTGTGTGTGAGAGGGATGTGTCCGATCAGCCACAATGCTGGTGGCTTTGCGGATGCAGCGTGTGGTGTAGATGTCTTCAATAGAGGGGAGAGAGACCCCGATGATCTTCTCTGCTGTCCTCACTATCCGCTGTAGGGTCTTACGGTCCGATATGGCACAATTCCCAAACCAGACAGTGATGCAGCCGCTCAGGATGCTCTCGATAGTTCCTCTATAGAAGGTGGTCAGGATCGGTGGTGGGAGCTGGGCCTTTCTCAGTCTTCTCAGAAAGAAGAGACCACACTATACATATAGTATTATTTAGTATCCAGCACTTCTGTGAAATTATGTATAACATTTACAGAAAAAGAAGTAAATTTTGCAGCAAATTAATAATTAATATCCATCCATCCATCCATTGTCTCCCGCTTATCCGAGGTCGGGTCGCGGGGGCAGCAGCTTGAGCAGAGATGCCCAGACTTCCCTCTCCCCGGCCACTTCTTCTAGCTCTTCCGGGAGAATCCCAAGGCGTTCCCAGGCCAGTCGAGAGACATAGTCCCTCCAGCGTGTCCTGGGTCTTCCCCGGGGCCTCCTCCCGGTTGGACGTGCCCGGAACACCTCACCAGGGAGGCGTCCAGGAGGCATCCTGATCAGATGCCCGAGCCACCTCATCTGACTCCTCTCGATGTGGAGCAGCAGCGGCTCTACTCTGAGCCCCTCCCGGATGACTGAGCTTCTCACCCTATCTTTCAGGGAAAGCCCAGACACCCTGCGGAGGAAACTCATTTCAGCCGCTTGTATTCGCGATCTCGTTCTTTCGGTCACTACCCATAGCTCATGACCATAGGTGAGGGTAGGAACATAGATCGACTGGTAAATTGAGAGCTTCGCCTTGCGGCTCAGCTCCTTTTTCACCACGACAGACCGATGCAATGCCCGCATTACTGCGGATGCTGCACCGATCCGCCTGTCGATCTCACGCTCCATTCTTCCCTCACTCGTGAACAAGACCCCGAGATACTTGAACTCCTCCACTTGGGGCAGGATCTCGCTACCAACCCTGAGAGGGCACTCCACCCTTTTCCGGATGAGGACCATGGTCTCGGATTTGGAGGTGCTGATTCTCATCCCAGCCGCTTCACACTCGGCTGCGAACCGATCCAGGGAGAGCTGAAGATCACGGCCTGATGAAGCAAACAGGACAACATCATCTGCAAAAAGCAGTGACCCAATCCTGAGCCCACCAAACTGGACCCCCTCAACACCCTGGCTGCGCCTAGAAATTCTGTCCATAAAAGATATGAACAGAATCGGTGACAAAGGGCAGCCCTGGCGGAGTCCAACTCTCACTGGAAACGGGTTCGACTTACTGCCGGCAATGCGGACCAAGCTCTGGCACCGATCGTACAGGGACTGAACAGCCCTTATCAGGGGGGCCGGTACCCCATACTCTCGGAGTACCCCCCACAGGATTCCCCGAGGGACACGGTCGAATGCCTTTTCTAAGTCCACAAAACACATGTAGACTGGTTGGGCAAACTCCCATGCACCCTCCAGGACCCTGCTAAGGGTATAGAGCTGGTCCACTGTTCCGCGACCAGGACGAAAACCACACTGTTCCTCCTGAATCCGAGGCTCGACTATCCGACGGACCCTCCTCTCCAGGACCCCTGAATAGACTTTTCCAGGGAGGCTGAGGAGTGTGATCCCTCTGTAGTTGGAACACACCCTCCGATCCCCCTTCTTAAAGAGGGGGACCACCACCCCGGTCTGCCAATCCAGAGGCACTGTCCCTGATGTCCATGCGATGTTGCAGAGGCGTGTCAGCCAAGACAGTCCTACAACATCCAGAGCCTTGAGGAACTCCGGGCGTATCTCATCCACCCCCGGGGCCCTACCACCAAGGAGTTTTTTGACCACCTCAGTGACCTCAGTCCCAGAGATGGGGGAGCCCACCTCTGAGTCCCCAGGCTCTGCTTCCTCATTGGAAGGCATGTTAATGGGATTGAGGAGGTCTTCGAAGTATTCCCCCCACCGACCCACAACATCCCGAGTCGAGGTCAGCAGCACACCATCCCAACCATATACAGTGTTGACACTGCACTGCTTCCCCTTCCTGAGACGCCGGATGGTGGACCAGAATCTCCTCGAAGCCGTCCGAAAGTCATTCTCCATGGCCTCCCCAAACTCCTCCCACGCCCGAGTTTTTGCCTCAGCAACCACCAAAGCCGCATTCCGCTTGGCCTGCCGGTACCTATCAGCTGCCTCCGGGGTCCCACAGGACAAAAGGGTCCTGTAGGACTCCTTCTTCAGCTTGACGGCATCCTTCACCGCCGGTGTCCGCCAGCGGGTTCGGGGATTGCCGCCACGACAGGCACCGACCACCTTACGGCCACAGCTCCGGTCAGCTGCCTCAACAATAGAGGCACGGAACATGGCCCATTCGGACTCAATGTCCCCCACCTCCCTCGGGATGTGGTCGAAGTTCTGCCGGAGGTGGGAGTTGAAGCTACTTCTGACAGGGGGCTCTGCCAGACGTTCCCAGCAGACCCTCACAACACGTTTGGGCCTACCACGCCTGACCGGTATCCTCCCCCACCATCGAAGCCAACTCACCACCAGGTGGTGATCAGTTGACAGCTCCGCCCCTCTCTTCACCCGAGTGTCCAAGACATGTGGCCGCAAGTCCAACGACACGACCACAAAGTCGATCATCGAACTGAGGCCTAGGGTGTCCTGGTGCCAAGTGCACATAATAGCTAATAATTAATAGTTCAGTAAAAATATTTAAATATTATAGATCGTGTAGAATGTACCACAGTTGTAACATACAACTCAATCTCTCAGGGACAAGAGGGTTTAGCCACACACACCCTCCTCCTCAATAAGCAGCACTCCCGGCAGACCCTCACGAAATGTCTGCCCCGTGTCACTCATTCTGTCTCAAAAGACCTTTGTTACTACAAGTCAAGCACAGATCTGGTCACAAATGGGTCATTTGCTTGCTTATAAGTTACACCCTAGAGAAAAACTGAATTGAATTCTTTTTTGTTCATCAGAATATGAGCATTTAGAAAAGACATTAACCAATAGAGACAGTGAGCAGCACAAGTAAAAAAAAATCTTGCTTTATTACAACATGCTTAAATAATTTTAAAATTCTCCAGAACGATTATGGCAAACATAAACTAAATACAATTTCAGGAATTAACACAAACCTTTTCAATTCTTTTGAAATAAAAATCACGTCGATAACATGTTCTGTTTTGAAGATATTGAGGTTAAAAAGTGCAAAGGTCCAGAAGTGAGATCCTCATTCTATTTTTTGTAGATATTTGCACTTAGAAAATGTAAAATTTATTAGCCTATATTTAAAGTATATGGAAATTAAAGCAAAGTTTTGTAGAAAACGGTGTGGTTGTTTTAATCAGAATTTCGTTGTATTTGTCCACAAGTTTTTTGTGTTGATGTTTATTAATATTATGTTAATTTAGATTTTCTGCAATGCAATGACAGCGCATTTTATGTAAATGAAGGACAGAGCAGAAGCAAATGACAGGCCATGCGAATAGTGCCACTAAGCAATAGGGTGGACGGACGACTGAGAATTGGGTAGTATTCTGGACAGGAAAATGAGACATGATCACTTTGTAAGACAGAAAGAGAAAGTTAGGCAAAGCTCAAGGAAGTAAAAGAGATTGGTTCCACATATATGTAAGTTTGTTCAGATAAGGTCCTATTTTCCTAATATTAGAGTAATATTAGTAATATTTGAAGATCTTACTGCATCCACCCATGTAATATAGGACCACAGGAACTGGAGCCCATCCCAAGTCTGAGGAAAGGTATGCAGTAATGCAGAGGATTGTCCAAAAGGGACAAAAAAGTTTTTTTCACAATACTGGAGCAGTTTTCTTATTAAACACCTAAATGGATTCAAAGAATTCAAAATCACTATTTGTGTTAATTTAATACATGAAAGCACATTATGATCTGTCATAATTGTGGTCCTGGGTGATCCTACATAAAGACTACAAAAAGTTCAAGAGATTCACCTGGAGTGCTCTTTATTATCATGGTAACAGTCTGTTGCCTCTAGAGTGATACCTTAGATTGATATAAAAGCTATATCTGTCTCTATTTGGATCTGTATATACACTATAGAAAAAGCTACTTTTAGTTATTTACTTTGATAAAAGATCTTTATTATTAAAACAAGGTAGTATTTAATCAAACTATATATTGTATTAGGTACACCTCTGTGATAGCAAGTTAGTTTTCCTTTTGTCTTCAGAACAGTGTGAATTTGTTGAGGAATGGATAATGTGCGAGTGGCACGGTGGCGCAGTGGGTAGTGCTGCTGCCTCGCAGTTGGGAGATCTGGGGACCTGGGTTCGCTTCCCGGGTTCTCCCCGTGTCTGCGTGGGTTTCCTACGGGCGCTCCGGTTTCCTCCCACAGTCCAAAGACATGCAGGTTAGGTGGATTGGCGATTCTAAATTGGCCCTAGTGTGTGCTTGGTGTGAGGGTGTGTTTGTGTGTGTCCTGCGGTGGGCTGGCACCCTGCCCGGGATTGGTTCCTGCCTTGTGCCCTGTGTTGGCTGGGATTGGCTCCAGCAGTCCCCCGTGACCCTGTGTTCGGATTCAGTGGGTTGGAACATGGATGGATGGATGGATGGATGGATGGATAATGTGCAATTGATGTTGGAAATTGTCTATCGGCAAATCACTACTTTAAATAACTCCCTCCATAACATGCTAAATACAGTCAATTAGGTTGAAATCTGGTGACTGGGATAATAAATAATAATAATAATAATTAATTACATTGATATAGCGCTTTTCTCAGTACACAAAGCGCTATCCACACAGGGAGGAACTGGGAATCGAACCCACAATCTCCCACTTGCAAAGCAGCAGCACTACTGCTGCACCACCTGTGAGGATCACTGCATAAAATTGAACTCACTTTGATGTTTTTCAAGGCATTCCAGATCCTTCCTGCTGAAAATACTGATTTTACAGATCAACAATTTCAAATAACTTCCATTATTACTTCCATTATACCCAATAGGAACAAATACTCAGAGCAGAGTTTACAGTACATCTGCATTGTCGAAGACCCGAGCAGCTGGCTGTGGTGGACAGACGGCCATTTCTGGAGGGTGGGGTTGCCTGCTGAGATCTTTGATGTTTGGTCATGTGGTGAGTGCAGAAACGTGCCGTACTCCCCAACCTCCACTCAAGTTACAGAGGGCTGCAACACAACATACAAGAGTTTTTTTTGCATGCTAAATTGCTGTTGCCATGACCTAGAAGGCTAATGCTGGTGTGTCTTTTGCAGTACAATTTTAGCCACCACTGATGGAGGAATACAAGGTCCTTCCATTTGAGGCTTTTGTTTTTTGAATCACAACTGCTATAGACCACAATGATTCCTTGCATACCAATTTGACCTCGAAGGCTCAAAGCTACTGTGAGGCCAGGCACCACTCAAATTATTGAAGAAGAACATGCCAAACTAGGATGCTGATTCTGCCCAGGATTTTGCTTACCCATAAAATGTAGAGCTTCTCCTTCATAACAATTCATTCAACAATTCTAGGATAAAACAATATTCCCACCCCACACCATCCCAGGAGGACTAATTTTGGCATTTGGCAAGTTTTGTCACCACTGATGATGACTAATCTCTCTCTCTCACTGTTACTTGGGTTCTTACTTCTCAGACTAATTAAAGCATTTCCTTGCATCCCACTTACAACTGTGATGTAACATAAGAAAATCTGGGTGGGTCCTGATAGGATTTAATACACATTCGAGGATGAGACTTGCCATGGCGCTGACACAGTCTTGGAAACTGACTTCATAAATGTGCTGAACATCCCAGATAAGGGAGACTTTTTGATGCAGTGGAGTTCTTAGCAACTATCAGTTAGGATCTGCAAGAAGACTGTCTATCAACAGAAATACACAAAGAAAGATGTCTATTTTTTCTTTGTGAACTTTTGTAATTAATATACTGCATGCAGTAGCAAGACTGTCAGCCTGTAGACTGCAATATTTTGAGAATGTGATATAAATCGTCCTGCGTTTGAACAGCACACCAGATCAAGTACAATGTTTTGTTTAAGGTATAGAGAGAAGTTTAGTGTTCTAACCTTGTGTAGCTTTTAGGCCAGTATGTGGACAATGAATTCTTGATAACAATAAAAGGTAAGCCAAGCAAATTAAAATCCCATTAAGGCAAACAGAAGGCCACTTTCACATTGCAGAAATTGGACTCTCTTCTTGTTTATCGTTGGCAGTGATGGTGATGAATTATTTAGTAAGGAACAGAGCGGCAAGTAAAAGGATTGCAAGATGCTTCAAATTCACAGAAGACCAGCTTATCTGTGACAGCAGGAGAGAAACAGAATGACATGTCCTATGTAAATGACAGCTGAGTATGTTTGTTCACCTATGCCAAGAAAAAAAAAAAAGGGGGGGGGGGTAAAAACAGCATGCTGTAATATCAAATTTTTATTACCAACCCTTATCAAAAGGAGTTTTCAGAGCTGGTTATGAACAAAATTTCCTATTAAGCCTATTGAAGTGAGAAAGGAAAAGCACACAAAAAAGATTTTTCAGCAACAGGAGCTCGAAAAGACTCCTGCTTAGCCCGCAATTCCGTTTGCTTGACTAGGCAGGGTACTCAAATGGATCTGTAGTAGAAAAGCTGAACATTCAAATCCTACTGCTGCCTCACTGTGCAACTCTGCTAATTCTTTTAAAAAAAAAAAAAAAGTATGTGCAGGTTAGGTTTAAATACTTATAATAAATGTGTTGGGTTCTGAGGCAACTTAAAAAATGTTGTACTACATATAATAAATACAACTGTAAGCAATTACATTTAGCACCATAAAGTCAGATATACAGCACAATAGGCCAATGACCAGGCCCTAATTGTAATTATACAGTATGCATTTTGCATCATAGGTCACATGACAATATGGTGTACAGCAATCCCTCGCTATATCGCACTTCGACTTTCGCGGCTTCACTCTATCGCGGATTTTATATGTAAGCATATCTAAATATATAACGTGGATTTTTCGCTGCTTCGCGGGTTTCTGCGGACAATGGGTCTTTTTACTTCTGGTACATGCTTCCTCAGTTGGTTTGCCCAGTTGATTTCATACAAGGGACGCTATTGGTGGATGACTTGAGAAGCTACCTAATCAGAGCACACAGTTAAGTTCCTGTGTGCTGATTGGCTCAGCGACGGAGTGCTACATTAACCAGGAAGTCTCATCTCACTCATTCAGCATTAACGTGCTGCTGCTACTGCTTCAGGGGCCGTGTCCAAGCGCCAACAGAAGATGCAAATGATTGCAGAAAAGGTAAAAGTTTTGGATATGTTGAAGGAAGGGAACAGCTACACCGCTGCAGGACACCATTACGGCATCAATGAGTCCACGATTCTTTTTATTTAAAAAGGAGGAAAAGCATATAAGATCTACGGCCGCAGTATCCTTTAACCAGGGCGCAAAACGAGTTGCAAGTGGACATGATAAGGCAGTAGTCTGGATGGAATCTGCTTTAGGGATTTGGATTGAAGAGTGCTGGAAGAAGAACAACGGCGGTGCTACACAGTCACCTGAAGAGGCTCCTTTAGAAGAGCTGTAACACTATCCTTTGTTGTGCAGTAAAATTAAACTCATCGTTATCGGACAAGTCGTCGTGTCATTGTTGGTGAGTAACCTTAATTAATTATCTACGTACAGTACTTATTACATGTACATAATTTAGTGTCACTGTACACACATTTTACTGTATACAATTTTTCTTGCATTGTACGTATTTATTGCTGGTGGCCTGTCTGTCGTCTGGCTGTAACATATGTTATATCGGAGACACTCGATATCTTTAAAATAATATTTAGGTTTTACTGTATATAAACTGTGTTTACATACATAATTTCAATGAATCTTACCTAATATCTAAGAGAATACAAAAGGTTTATGCTGTATAATTGTGCAGGAAATGTTTATAATAGTGTGGGAGAGTTTATAAGGGCTTAAAATATATAAAATGAACCATATGAACATATGGTTTCTACTTCGCGGATTTTCACCTTTCGCAGGGGGTTCTGGAACGCAACCCCCGCGATGGAGGAGGGATTACTGTAGTAGGCTATTGCACTGGACTTTAAACCACAAGGTTCAGACTCTAGCGCACTTTGCGACTCTGAACTTCACCACACTGGGCTTTACCTGTGAAAAATACCGTAAACATAATGTTGACTTTGATACTCAACTTGTCAAATCATGGAATGTGCTATCAGAATATCTTTATTGTCATTGTAACAAATACAACAAAATTAGGTGCAGTCCCTGCGGTGTCAAAATATAAATAAATATAATTACAAAAGGATAAGAAGAAATAAGGTAGAACACAAAACATTCAACATAAGACCTTACTTGCACATGAACACTATTGCACAAGATGTCATCTATTGCACTACTGCATTGGAGGTGATTAGGTGGCATTCAGTGCCCTAATAGCAACAGCGTAGAAACTGTTTTTCAGTCTATTAGTCTTTGTTTTGATGCTCCTATATCTTTTGCCTGATGGCAACAGTTGGAACATGTCATGAGTGGGGTGTGAGGAGTCTTTTGATATTTTCTGCTTTCCTGAGGCAGCGAGAGCTGTACAGTTCCATCCAGATGACATATATAGGATGACATTTTGTGTTAAAAATGCTGTATCAAGCTTTATTTTTTTTTTCTCAAGCTAAATAAAGAGAAAACTGAAATCTTAGTGATTGGCAATAATGGATACAATGAGGCTATTAGAAATAAACCGGATGCATTAGGAATAAAAGTCAAGACGGTGGTAAAGCTTAGGGGTAACTGTTGACTGTAATCTGAATTTTAAATCGCATATTAATCAGATCACTAGGACAGCATTTTTTCACTTAAGAAACATAACAAAAGTTAGACCTCTTATATCATTGAAAGATGCTGAGAAATTAGTTCACGCGTTTGATTTCAGTTGACTAGATTACTGTAGTGCAATCCTCTCAGGACTACCCAAAAAAGACATAAATTGTTTGCAACTAGTGCAGAATGCAGCTGCTAGAATCCTAACCAGGAAAAGAAAATCCGAGCACATTTCTCCAGTTTTGATGTCACTACATTGGTTACCTGTGTCATTCAGGATTGACTTTAAAATTCTGCTTATGGTTTATAAAGCCTTAAATAATCTCACACCATCTTATATATCGGAATGTCTGACATCTTATATTCCAAATCGTAACCCCAGATTCTCAAATGAGTGTCTCCTTAGAATTCCAAGAGCAAAACTTAAAAGAAGTGGTGAGGCGGCCTTCTGCTGTTATGCACCTAAAATCTGGAATAGCCTGCCAATAGGAATTTGCCAGGCTAATACAGTGGAGCACTTTAAAAAAACTGCTGAAAACACATTATTTTAACATGGCCTTCTCATAACTTCACTATAATTTAATCCTGATACTCTGTATATCCAATTCATTATAATAACTATTCATGGTGGCTCTAAAATCTGTACTAACCCCTACTCTCTCTTCTGTTTCCTTTTCCGGTGTCCTTTTGGTGGTGGTGCAAAGTACCGTTATGTTCCAACAGTGACGGATTAAAAGCCAGAAGTCTGCATGACCATCATCATCAAGTCCTTCTGTGAGAACCCTAAAAACAAACAGGACTATTTCATTTATGTTAGGTAGAATGCCCCGAGGGGACTGGGCGGTCTCGTGGCCTGGAACCCCTGCAGATTTTATTTTTTTCTCCAGCCGTCTGAAGTTTTTTTTTTTTTTTTATGTCCCCCCTGGCCATCGGACCTTACTCTTTTCTATGTTAATTAATGTTGTCTTATTTTAATTTCTTATTTTGTCTTTTATTTTTCTATTCTTCATTATCTAAAGCACTTTAAGCCACTTTATGTATGAAAATGTGCTATAGAAATAAATATTGTTGTTGTTGTATATACACTGACTGGCGGCAAAAGGGACTGTGTTGGTGCCCGTTTACTGTGTGTGCTGTGAACTGTAAGGTGCAAAACTCGTCTCTCTGCCTGTCCTTGTCATGTTGGGGTGGCTGTACATACCCTGGGCTTCACAATATACACATTATATACACATACACACATGCACATACATACATACATACAGTGACACAATTTTCATAATTTTGTCTTTGTACACCACCACAATGGATTTGAAATAAAGCAATCATGTGATTAAACTATAGACTTTCAGCTTTAATTTAAGGGGTGTACCAAAAATATCACACAAGCTGCTTAGGAATGACAGACATTTCATACATGGTCCTCCCATTTGCAGAGGCTCAAAAGTATTTGGACAAACTAAAATAATCATAAATACAATGGTTATTTTCAATATTTTGTTGAAAATACTTTGCAGTCAATGACTGCCTAAATTCTGGAACCCGTGGCCATCTCCAAATGCTGGGTTTCCACTCTAGTGATACTTTGCCAGGCCTTTACTGCAGCTGTCTTCAGTTGCTGCATGTTCGTTGGACTTTCTGCCATCGGTTTTGCATTCAGTAAGTGAAATGCAAGTCCAATTGGGTTGGGATCAGTCGACTGACTTGGCCATTGAAGAATATTCCACTACTTTGCATTGAAAAGCACTTGGTTTGCTTTTGTGGTATGTTTTGGCTCATTGTTCGTCTGTGTTGTGAAGTGTTGTCCTATCAGCTCTTCAGCATTTGTCTGAATCTGAGCAGATAGTATAGCCCCATACACTTCACAATTCATCCTGCTACTTCTACTAGCAGTCATATCATCAATTAATATTAGTGACCGACTTCCATTGGCAGTCAGGCATGCCAATGCCATAAAACTGCTCTACCATGTTTCACAGATGATGTGTTATTCATCATATCATGACCCGTTTCCTCTCTTCTTCATACTCTTCTCTTTCCAGCATTCTAGTATATACTGATATTAGATTCCTTTGTCAAAGAAAAGATTGTTCCAGAACTGGACAGTCAAATCTGTCCTTCCTATGCTTGAGGTTTACCAGTGGTTTACACCTTGTGGGAAATGCTTGGCCTTTACTTTCATGAAGCCTTCTCTTCATTGTAGACTTTGGCAATGATAGGCCTACCTCCCAGAGAGTGTTCTTGGTTTGGCTAAATGTTGAAGGGGTTCTTTACCAAGGACAGAATTCTGCAATTATCCAGCACAGTTGTCTTGTGTGGTTTTCCAGAGCTTCTGGTGTTGCTGAGTTCAGCAGTGAGTTCCTTCTTTTTAAGAAAAAAACAAATGGTTGATTTGACCACTCTTTATGTTTCTACGATCTCTCTAAAGGTTTGATTTGTTTTCTCAGCCTAATGATGGGCTGTTTTTACTTGCATGGGCACGGGCCTTTGGACCTCATATTGAGAGTTCACAGTTACAGCTTCCAAAAGCAAACTCCACACTTGAAATCATTTCCAGCCCTCTCACCTGCTTAATGATTGAAAGAAATAATGAGGGAACTGCTCCCACCTGGATATGGAACAGCTTGTCAGTCAAATGTTTAAATACTTTTGAGCCCCTGAAAATAGGGGGACATGTATAAAAATGGCTGTCATTCCTAAACGGATCATACAATATTTTTGTTAAACCCCTTGAATAAAAGTTGAAAGTCTACAATTCATTCACATAATGATTGCTTCATTTCAAATCCACTGTGGTGGCATATGCCCCATTTGTTTGGGCAGTCGCTCTCAGTTCTGGGGTGAAACAAGAACCCGGTGTGTTAAAATGCCCCAATCGATAGAGCATTATAAATGACAAATATCAACAAATTAAAAAACAAGTCTCAACCGATTTTATTTTTTCTACAGCGTCACCAAATTTTAATCAAACCTGTCAAGGCATTTTTGAGGTTTTTAGTTTTTCTAATGTTTTTTTTTTTTTTTTTTTTAAACCCTTAAGTATTGCTATATCGAATTGTCCTTTCTTAGTGGATACTGCACATACTGCTCTAGATATACCATCCTTCCAAAGGCTAAGTAGTGAAAAGAGTGAGAAATAGTTTAGTGGTAGTGGTGAGAAATTGTTTGCAACCTATAACTGCAATAAATAATAATAATAATCTATGAATAAAAATGGCAAGTGTGCTAGCCATGACAGCACCATCACCACCTCCATGGCACAGTTTCTCTGTTGATAGATCACACTGAAGTACTTTGTGCCACTCAACCATTAACTCCAGCTCTTAGGATCCCTGCCATCCTGGTGGGGTGCAAGGCCAAAGCATTATATCAAAAACCTGATTTATGGCGGCTTGAAAAAAGCAAAACTGTACATTAGAAACAAACAAGCATGCGAACAGAAATTGTGTTTTGTAAGTCTAAAGATTTTGAAAGAGAGGAAAAAAAAAACCTTTTTCGATCCAAACCAGTTTAGGTATTGTAACTAACTCTGAGAAAGTCCATCACCCTTGCTCAACCTTGCATTTAAACAGGTTTGGTCCAATTCTTGTCATGCAAGGCACTATATGACATAATATTTTCTTCCTTTTAACTGGAAAATTGTCTCTATAAACAAATTGCAGAATAGTAGGTTATATTTGAAAGCACAAGAAGCAGTGCTGAAGAGTGAAAATTTTTTAAGAAAAGAAAGAAAACAAGATAATAACAACAAAAGCTTAAAATGATGGGTGGCGTAAATATTCAATGGAAATGAAAATGTACCTGAAACTGAAAAGAAAGAAAAACATACAATAAAAGTAAGTGTGTCAGTGCTCATATAATAGGCCCA
>NC_041397.2:264380082-264441114 GCF_900747795.2 Erpetoichthys calabaricus | reverse complement strand
CAAAATAAAAGCAGTTTGTTGTAAATGTGATTTCACCATGTTTGAGTCATGATAAGGGATGTTAGGAAACAACAGTCTAATGAATCAAACAAGAGAAATAGAAAGAAAAATGATAATTATCTTTGAACAACCAGTTGGGTCTTATTAGTCATACATTAAATAGCAGCTGAAATAAATTGCAGTGTGGTGACACAAATTAAGGGTTTTTGTATTCCAGTTTCATTGACCCTAATTTCACAAAGCTCTTTCATGTCCCTTGGGGCTCACAAAGTTCTCCTGGTCATCTACCCATAAAAATGGCCAGCAAGCTAAACATACTGATAGCTGTTTGTTTTTTTTTTTGAACAATCAGCTTTGACATTGATTCATGCTGGTTTTAAAACAAAAAGCTGTTTAAACAGTAATGTGCTTTATATACACATTATTGTAAATGACAAATACATATTACATACAGTATTACATTTAACTCACGCATCTGATCTCGATGAATGAAGTATTCAAGTGAATAATCTTTAGTGAATAATACTGTGTAATTCATTGAGAATAAAATGATGTAACAACTGTAATGGAAACCAAAATCACCAATCCATTGAGGGCTGGACTCAACATCACACCGAAAATCAAAGACAACAATTGAAATCACAGGCTGATCCAGCTTGCATGAATTTTAGTATGCCAACTCATAATGTGACTCAGTATTGTGTATGGCCCCCGTGTGCCTGCTATACGCTCCTAACAATCCTGTATTCGTTTATCTGTATACTTGTATATGGTTGAGATGACAATAAAGTTCGCTTTGACTTTTTTTGACAATATCTGGGCATGCTCCTGATGAGACGGCAGATGTTGTCCAGGAGAATCTCCTCCCAGACCTGGATCAGGGCATCACATAATGTCACAGAGTTTCTCAATTGGATTCAGGTTTGGAGAATGTACAGGTTAGTCCATGGCATCAATGCCTTCATCATTCAGGAACTGTCTACACACTTTGACCACATGAGGCCAGACATTGTCCTGTGGTGCTCTTTCCTGGCATGAAGCTATACTGCTGCTCACTAATCATCACCTCCTTTCTTAATCTAGCTTCCACTGCTCTTTCCCATAACTTCATGCTGTGGCTCATTTTTTCCCTCTGTAGTTACTACAGCTCTGCACACCCCCCTTATTCTTAAAAATCAGTACTAATACACTTCTTCCCCACTCCTCAGGCATCCTTTCACTTTCCAAGATTCCATTAAACAATCTGGTTAAAAACTCCACTGCCATCTTCCTAAACACCTCCATGCTTTCACAGGTATGTCATCTGGATCAATGGCCTTTCAATTCTCCATCCTCTTCATAGCAGTCTTTACTTCCTCCTTGCTAATCCGTTGATCTCTAAGGAAATACAAAATGTGCACATTTACACTAAAAAAATAACAGACAGGTAAGATGGCTGCTAAAACAGGAGGCTGGGTATTCTACAACTGAGTACTGGATTTCATGCTACCAGTCTGCTTTTTTCAGTGCCTTCGAGACACAAACAACAGACTTGTGCCAGCTACTGATGTATAGATCTCATGCCTGGGGTCACCATCTTCTCAGATGATGCTTCAGTTGGTTCCAGGCAAGTGCATTTCTGACTTACTTGGAGTGCTTCCTTCGACAGGCAGTTTACTTCCAATGATACACTGTTTCTCTTGGTTGCATGCTGGAATTTATATAGTCAAAGATTCAATCCGTTTTTGTTTAACCTGCTTATCCATCTTAATAAAAGGAGAAGTGTCTGTGTGTCTGTCTGCGTGTCCGTCTGGTGGCTATGTCTCTGTCTTTCTAAAAGATGGTGCATCACTAACATTTGTAGTAATTAAATGCATTGCATTTGTCTTTCCAATAGATGGCACATCACAAACATTAACACTGCTTTTATGAATTCCATACCAAATGGCATATAACAGAGACATACTGTATGCATTGCATGGTGCACTGCAAATGTTAATGCTGAGGTCTACATTGATTATTTAGATTTCAACCTGTCTTAGACTTGTAGCACAATTATATATAAAAGGCTAAGGGATGTCTGTCTGTCATGTGATTGTCACACAATTACTTGCAAACCACTAGAGCTATTTACCTTGATCTTGGTGTTAATTGACAACTTATAACATGATAGAAGCCAGTGAAGCACAACATTTGGCTGATGTCAACCTTTGCAAAGCTGTCAGAATTCTCTTCTTTCTTACGGCAAACTGCATAAGCAGATTGATTGAGAGAATGACATGGCAGAGTGAAAAAGAAGAACAGCGACATTTACTGAGTGTGAAGTAAATTGCAGAATCCGATTATGTGATAGAAGAAGAAGAGGACTGACAGCTCTGGCATCTGGTGTGTGTCAGGCACATGCAGTGTGGCAACCTGCTGGTACTCACAAACTACTGAGGATGTGACCATGGCTTTTAAAGGACCAAAGATAAGAGTCAGAGGATGCTTGAGTCTATACTAGCAGCATCTTGCACAAGGCAAGTGACATCCCATGATGTGGTTCATGTCCATCAATAAGCACACTTATGTAGATGCTTACTGTCATATGGAAGTATAGGAGAAAACAGGAGTACACAAAGAAAACCCATATGGACATGAAGAAAGATTCCATTTCTGGATGTGTGATGTAAGTGTATAACACTGCACAGCCATGCTGCTCCTTTCAAAAAAATTCAGAACAATAACAAGGGAAAAAACATCTAAGGACCTCACAGCATTTCACCAACAATCCATTTTCTTTAATTTAGTTCAGGGTTTTTGGGTACCACATCCTATGTTTGCAAGGCTATGATCAACCATGGATGGGGCAACAGCACACTCATGGCCAAACTCATAATCCTGCATACAGGTAGATTTGTAATCAGCAGTCAACCTATCTCACATATTTTTGAAATGTAGAAGGAAAACTGAAGCGTTCTATGCCGGCAGAAGCAGAAATGTGCAAACGTCATACAGACAGTGTGCAGTCCAGACCCGAACCGGAGCTCTGAAGCATCAGTGCTAACTGCTGCCATACTGTGCCATCCTCTAACAAGTTTATGTCCTTAAATCCGCAACTGAATCTGACTCCACACTTAATGTCAATTGAACAAACTTTAATGGTTGTTAATGAAAATTGTTCTCCCTCAAAGATTTTATGTGAGATATCCTCCCCTTTTCTGATTTTATGTATTAGTAGTAAAATTTGTCTGCATTCAGGAACCTTCTCATATCCTTTTGATGTATGTTTGTATGTAGGATGAATTTGAAATATATTCTCTCATTTTCTTCGCTATCAACACTGTGTCTGCAGGGGGAATGACAATGTGCAGACTAGAATTTGAACCCAGTATTCTGGAGCTGTGGGGCAGTAGTGCAAACCAATGCACAGTCATTTACAATAAGAAGTACAAGAATTTAAGTACTAAGAGAACATTTATTCAATATAATTTTATAAATTGTACACATATTTAAAA
The DNA here is from genome assembly GCF_900747795.2 of Erpetoichthys calabaricus. Lineage (NCBI taxonomy): Eukaryota > Metazoa > Chordata > Cladistia > Polypteriformes > Polypteridae > Erpetoichthys > Erpetoichthys calabaricus. The sequence continues at coordinate 264,437,638 of NC_041397.2, read as the reverse complement.
TGATTTGCCTATACAATGATACATATTAGTGTCATGAACTGTTTTTCTTTCTTATTAAAATAACAAATATTAATCATTTTCCGTTATGTTGAGTGCTATAATCGATTCAGTGTTTGGGACCTGATTCCACCTAAGGCAGACATCCCACCCTCGCAAAATTATTTTCATGGAGGTCTGGGTGAGAGAAATGCTTGCAGTAAAGAGATCAGGGGGTTTTGCACAAGGATGTTTCTAGGAATTGCTGCTGTCAGGGTCATTATCCCCCTTGGGATCCTATGGCCATTCTATATTTGGGGGGGGGGGGGGGGGGGGGGTGGTCATCTGGGAGATTGGGAATTGTTTGCAGGAGTCCAGGAGAAGATGTTGATTTCCGTGAGACTCCTGGAACTTCGGGAAGACTTGGGATGTCTGCTGTGGTGAGGTGTCTTGGGTCTTCAAGTTCCTCCCTGTGTATTTTTTTGTTCTCAAGGGCTACTGAATTCCGATTTACTATCAATGAGACCCCAGCCAGGAAAAGTGGAGAGAAAAATGATACTATGTATCTCCAGCATGTAGTATTTTTATTCAATCTTGCACCTGCGCTGCCCTGTTTATTTTACCTTCCTGATGTCTTTGGAGCTCCAAGGAAAGGATGTGGTGCCTAATGATGGCCCTTCAGTGATATTACTTTCGGGCTGAAAGAGAATTTTTTTGCTGGATTTCATAGAACTAGGAACAACAGGAAACTTTCATTTTCTGTTCACCTACCTAAAGCAAATTTGAGGTGAAGAGGGAAGCAGCATGAAGACATTTGAAGACCAACTTCAAACCTTGTTGATCACTGGTTGAGAAATGCATCTACTAAGGGAGATTGCCACTTCAAAGACTGCTATCCCAATAGCTGATGCTTTGCAAGAGTGACTGAAGGCAGAGATGTATACATTTATCTCATCTAAGGCTAGAATTGCGTGTTCAGTGTCAAGCCAGTGGAGGTGACTTTTGTCTCTTGTCTGGTACAATTCTATCCAACCTTCCTTCATTTCTGCTAACCTCTCATCTATTTTTGCTAGCTTAACTCATACAATTAAAATGCAGCTATTTCCAAGTTTAGACTCTATGATTTTGAAAAACTGCAGCTTGTGGTATTTCTGTATATACGTAAGGGGTTAGATTTAAACTATGAGAACTGCTGGGTGTTATGAGGAAAGGAACAAGTTATACATTTCCTGGCATTTCCATGTATATTGAGATATTGTGTGTTTTTTTTCCTGATGAGCACTTGTGTGATCTGCTGGAAGGCCAAAAAAGGCACAAGAACAAAATCCAGTTTTGTGTATTGTCTTTCATCCCTAAACTATTTTCACCATCTACACCTGACTGCTGAAGTGTAGCTAGTTACCCTTTAAGGGTGTTGATTGTTACAAATAAACACTTTACTCTGCAGCCTTCACCCGAACTGGGTGACAACTTATTATGCATTGATTGGAATTATATTTTAGCTTTGCTTTGTGAACTGCAGGAGGATTCTTGTGGTAAAATACTGTGACAGGTATCTGGTTTGACTCATAAAAAATCTAAACTAGACACAGTTAAAATATCTGACTACGCCACCCAGTTTTATTAAGACACAAGGAGCTCTTCTAATTTACAGATAAGAGCAAAATACATATTCCACACTCTAAAAGTCTGTTAAAAACATACCAGTGGAGGATACAACCTGTAATGGTGTGAAGTTTAGTTTGCACGCTGTGTACCATCTGTCCATAGAAACACTCTGTTCGCTGGACACTTGTTTCCCATCAGACGTTTTGCTGAATTGTTGAATCCCTGTCTCATCCTTGTGGAGTGAGCGTTTTGGGCTCCTTGTGTTGCTGCAATGACCTAGGAACCCCTCGCTTCTTGTCTGCCAACTTCGTTTGGTTCTTTTGTGAGTCTTCCCTCTCTTGCTGGACCTACAAAACGGCGTCTCTCTGGTGGAACTGTCTCTTCCTCCTTGGAGGTAGGTGTCGCTATCCGTGCACCTCACGTCTTGCCAGCCATGTATCCTCATCTGCCTGCAAGCCCCTGTGCTCTCTGTGTGAGTGGTCTTGACAACGTTCTCAGTGGACCATCCCTCACTGCACCACCCACTGCCCAGAAGTATACATCTGCTTCAGTTCCTGCCTAGATTAACATGACAATTTATCAAACAATGGTACATACCAATTTGCTTTGATCAGCAATAGTGTAAACTTATTTTCATTGTTTAAACAACAGAATTAGAGCAGGTAATTATCTACGTCCTGCATGCAGCCTGTAACAATAGCCTATAACACAGTTACTCAGGAAATTTGCCTTTCCATTTATTACCCCGGTCCCAATAAGGGGTGCCTATAGCTGCTTAATCTACTGGCTTTTACATGTTTCTTTGAGAAAAAATAAAACTACCCAGTGTACAAAAATGTTCCCTTTCTGACAACAAAATGTTCCCATCTGACACTGCTATTTAAAAAAATAGACTTTTAAACCAATGTTTGTTCCTCTGATTTGGTTTGTGCTCTTTATGTCCTTCATTGTTTTGACCGCCACAATGCTAATCCCACCTCGACTTTAAAGTACCGCCTAGTCAATCTGGTTCTCTTACCATTTTTGATCTAACCTTTGTGAAAAATCAGGCTGAAAGATGAGAGCTACGTGATCTTCCTCAGATGCAAATAAAGAAGTTGTTATTGCAAACAACTTGACAGATCCTCAAAGTCCTGGGTCCCTGATGTAATTTTTTATGAATGCCTATTTTTTTTTTTTTTATTTTGCTGCCATTCTTAGCCTCTTTGGTTGTATGACATGAAATACTAGAGTAGTAGTGGAATTAATAAATAATAAGCCATATTCAAGTACCTTATGTGCAGCTATAATACAATTCCCAGATGGAAACAAAATAATAGCAATGGGCAGCAACTGTTTGCACATAAATGTGGGTGAATATGGGATAGAGAGAAAGAGGGCCATGGGGAGACGTGGGAGAAAACACACCAGCTGCTCTCTCGATCACTGTGTGTTGTGATAGTTTTAATTAAGAAGAATTTACATTGATCACATGTTTCATAATGAATAATTGATACAATATTGTGTACAAATCCCACTTAATGGTCCAATACAAAGATGTGACATAGCTTGCTTGTATTATGCGTGCTTGAACATCAATAGATGATTTTATTGCTCTCACCTTGTTCTCTCTGATGTACCACCATTTTAAGTTTGCTGCTTATTCTATTGCCTTGTAATGCCATTTTTCTCTTGCAGAATGCACATCCATACATCAATCACTGTTCAAGTGCCTATAAAACTAAAAAAAATGTGATTGTACAAAAAATTTCTAAAATCTTTCTATTTGATTATAATAAATATGAAGGTCTGGGGAATGTGCGGGCCAGTCCATGGTATCAGTGTCTTCATCATCCAGGAACTGATCAGCATTTTCCAAAATATTTTCTCAACATTAAATTGTTATTTAATTGTTATGCTTTACTGGGCTCACAAAACTTGGAGAAGGATGTCAAACTCAAAGATGGCACAAGGGAAGGCCTTACAAGGTAAGCGTTAATGTCAGAACTCAAGAAGCAGGCTTTATGGCCTGCAAAGCCCAGCCAAAGAAGGGATCATGGTTATAAAGCTAAAAAAAGGGAAAGGAAAAGCTCTGGTTCAAACATGACAAAACATCAATCATTAATGATTAAAAAGTTTATTAAAGCAAAGATTTAAAAAACAAAAGCAAAAAGGAATTTTTGTGTTTTCTTACTCAGAGTATCCAATTTTGCTGTTTATTTTTTGTTTAGGGACTTTATTTTATAGTTGTTCATATAATAACTTTATATTCAACACCATTTTGTTTTGTTATTTGGCACCAATGTTTTGAGAACCTTGAGCTGCCCATTGCTTTGGTAGTCCTCCCATTGTGCACTGGGTGTGTGAGTTGATGACATCATCAAGAACGACAATATAATGGTCACTCCTCATAAGCCCCCAAACTATTCAAGATTGGAAAATCTTACAGGCTATTATGTACGATTCTCTCTCTGGTATTCTGGTATTAGATCCTTGCTTGAAAGAAGACTTTGAATTTTGGTTTTGCATTATGGGTTTTGCCAACTGCTGGTTTGCTTTCTTTGACCTTGTTTTGTTGTCCTACACACTCCATTCAAACCTGTTACTTTCACCTTTGAAATAGTACACTCAGGGACTTACTGTATATTGAGAGTGATCCCTTAGCCCCTAGTTGGTTTTGTGACAAATGTGTTTCAGTTACTTGTTTTAAATATACTCTACTGTTTTAGGTAGTTGTTTTAAATGCTGCAGCAGATTTATTAAATGAAATGGACAGTAGTATATTAACGTTTGTCAGTATCTTTAGCTGTTTCCATCATTATATAATATTTGTTTTTCAAATTGAAGTTTATTTGGACCTGATAGAGTTATCTGGACATAATATCCTTATTCGGGGTTGTCACAGGATGTTTTATTATAGTTCAGATTGTAATATTATGACCTTAATTGGCAAATATTTTCTCTAATTCCATTAAAATATTTAACTGATCTAAAATGGGTAGTGTGTAGTATTAGTATATATAGTAGTGTCAATAAGGTGGTTACATTCTTTATTGTCTTTTAATGATGACTGTCTACTTGGCTCTGTAGAAGGGAAGCATATTCTGAAAAGAGAAGACCTGATTGAATGTTAATCACTGGACACTTTTTCAGGTTGAGTTTCCTTGCACTGTTATGACCACAAAACACAATGAGGAGCCTGAGGGCTTAATATTGGAAGCTGTATAGCTCCAATGTGCTGTTTGTTTTGTTGGTTTTGTGAAAAATGTGTTTCTATTACTTGTTTTAAATATACTCTGCTTTTTTGGTAATTCTCGTTTATACTGCAGCAGATTTCTTTAATAAGATGAATGGTAGTATATTAATGCCCCTCAGCTGTGGTGTCAGAATGCTCGGCCTCTTTAGCCTCAATAGACAAGAAATAAGGAACATAAGACAAAAAACAAATTAAACAGAAATTCTTAATAAACATGTAAACACATTAAAGTATAATAAAACACAAAAAGAAAGAAAGCAAAAGCATATTTAGAAACATAAAAACAAACAATACATAGAAAACCAAATAACAGACAAATTCAGGTCAATCTGATGGCAGTGGTCAACAACTCAGTTAATTCATAAACTGCAAAATGAATAAAAATATATTTTTGACACTATCCCAAAATATTTTCTGCATGTAGCATAATCCACTGCATAAAAAGAGAAGTTCTTACATAGTGCAATTGGAGCATCCAAGCATCTCAAAAGTGAATTGCTGCAGGTTTCCATATGTGTCAGCAGTAGTTTATGAATCTGCAATCTTCAACTTTCTATCCAGCAATTTGGGCTTGAGGCCTTAAATGCGTATTGTAGTAGCAACCCATTCAGAGCCAGTTCAATATCTGCGCAAACACTCTCCCTTTCACCTGTTATGGATTTGCTTGAGTTTAGAGTAACATGGTGAGAGGTACTTTACCAACTGACCAACTGTATCTAGTGGAGTAAGTTAGTCCGTATACTCCTCTCCATCACCCCGTCTCTCTTTTCTCTGAATTTCAGATCATCTTGTTACACTCTCCAGGAACCCTTTTGCTGGTTATGCATGGGATGGGAATGGTACTTTAAGCATGGTACCTAACTGAAGAGGGAATAGACACAGCAGTAGGGTTTCCCTGTTATGTCTCCATCCCTTTGTATCCCATTCAAAACTCTGTGACGATGTGTACAGAGTGAACAATTTTTACAATAAACCTGATTGAGTTATCTGCTGCTAAAAGCATTACATGTGCAAACAAGAGAATATTTTTAAAAAGTAGGTTAGTAACAACAGATTGTGGATGTGTGATTAAAGGAGAATAAATCAGATTAAGGATTAACTTCTGTTACTGAAAAACAAGAGGGTGCTGCCACCATGGCCTAAAGATCATAAATGATAGAAGCTGGAAAACTGGAAATAAACATATTCTGGTCTGATGAACCTTGGCTAACTTTCACACTAATGGAAGAAGACTAATTTGATTAAAATGCAATAAGTCTGTGCAATTGTCTTCCAGGTATCAACAGAGAAGATGCTGGTCATAGTGTAAAAATATAACCATCTGTGAATGGGCTTTTTCAGCTTGATAACAAACCGTAATGCGAAGCTCAGAATCACCTGGAACAGTTTAAAAAAATCAGTGATTTTGGTAAAGAATTGACTAGTCACCTGGTATCAGTTCAATCACACCTTTGTGGACATAATTAGATGCACTGCTTGAGATAGAGTTTCACCAGCAGCTGATTTAACACAAAGGGTCACATTAAACTTCACATAAGTTAGCATCACAGTACTACACTTTTGATACCTTAGTGAGTCCATGACCAAATGTGCTTATGTTGTGTTAAAGTCAAGTTGTACAGTACAGTAAAACCTTGATTATCTGTCACTCGAGTAACCGTCAGGGAAAAAGATACATTGCTCACTCCAGCGTCTTCCTATTACTACTGTCGCACGATACGCTGTGAGCTAGGCACACTGGAACAGCTCTTCCTTTTGATGGCGTGTAGTGTTCTTCCCCAGCACCACATGTCATGCTGCATTTTGAAATCACAGTGTCAGTTTCATATCTTCAACTTTAATAGTGTTTTGTAGATTTTTTCTTTTGTTATAATTAAACTACTATACATTGTTATGGCCGATAAACATATGCGTGGGATGTTGGAATTGTCACAGAAAATTGAATACGAAACGGCAAAAATGCTTCAAGTATTGCTTCAATTTACAGAGTAGAAAAAACAATAGTGAACGATATAAAGCATAATGCCGATAAAATTTTAAAACGTGTTAAAAACGGAAACCACTGATGGTAAATATTATTCTGTATTAATGTTAATGTTCTTCTGCATTGTAATTTTTTTTTGTAATTCTGTTATATTATCCATCCATCCATCCATTGTCTCCCGCTTATCCGAGGTCGGGTCGCAGGGGCAGCAGCTTGAGCAGAGATGCCCAGACTTCCCTCTCCCTGGCCACTTCTTCTAGCTCTTCCGGGAGAATCCCAAGGCGTTCCCAGGCCAGTCGAGAGACATAATCCCTCCAGCGTGTCCTGGGTCTTCCCCGGGGCCTCCTCCCGGTTGGACGTGCCCGGAACACCTCACCAGGGAGGCGTCCAGGAGGCATCCTGATCAGATGCCCGAGCCACCTCATCTGACTCCTCTCGATGCGGAGGAGCAGCGGCTCTACTCTGAGCCCCTCCCGGATGACTGAGCTTCTCACCTTATCTTTAAGGGAAAGCCCAGACACCCTGCGGAGGAAACTCATTTCAGCCGCTTGTATTCGCGATCTCGTTCTTTCGGTCACTACCCATAGCTCATGACCATAGGTGAGGGTAGGAACATAGATCGACTGGTAAATTGAGAGCTTCGCCTTGCGGCTCAGCTCCTTTTTCACCACGACAGACCGATGCAATGCCCGCATTACTGCGGATGCCGCACCGATCCGTCTGTCGATCTCACGCTCCATTCTTCCCTCACTCGTGAACAAGACCCCGAGATACTTGAACTCCTCCACTTGGGGCAGGATCTCGCTACCAACCCTGAGAGGGCACTCCACCCTTTTCCGGCTGAGGACCATGGTCTCGGATTTGGAGGTGCTGATTCTCATCCCAGCCGCTTCACACTCGGCTGCGAACCGATCCAGAGAGAGCTGAAGATCACGGCCTGATGAAGCAAACAGGACAACATCATCTGCAAAAAGCAGTGACCCAATCCTGAGCCCACCAAACCGGACCCCCTCAACACCCTGGCTGTGCCTAGAAATTCTGTCCATAAAAGTTATAAACAGAATCGGTGACAAAGGGCAGCCCTGGCGGAGTCCAACTCTCACTGGAAACGGGTTCGACTTACTGCCGGCAATGCGGACCAAGCTCTGGCACCGATCGTACAGGGACTGAACAGCCCTTATCAGGGGGGCCGGTACCCCATACTCTCGGAGTACCCCCCACAGGATTCCCCGAGGGACACGGTCGAATGCCTTTTCTAAGTCCACAAAACACATGTAGACTGGTTGGGCAAACTCCCATGCACCCTCCAGGACCCTGCTAAGGGTATAGAGCTGGTCCACTGTTCCGCGACCAGGACGAAAACCACACTGTTCCTCCTGAATCCGAGGCTCGACTATCCGACGGACCCTCCTCTCCAGGACCCCTGAATAGACTTTTCCAGGGAGGCTGAGGAGTGTGATCCCTCTGTAGTTGGAACACACCCTCCGATCCCCCTTCTTAAAGAGGGGGACCACCACCCCGGTCTGCCAATCCAGAGGCACTGTCCCTGATGTCCATGCGATGTTGCAGAGGCGTGTCAGCCAAGACAGTCCTACAACATCCAGAGCCTTGAGGAACTCCGGGCGTATCTCATCCACCCCCGGGGCCCTGCCACCAAGGAGTTTTTTGACCACCTCGGTGACCTCAGTCCCAGAGATGGGGGAGCCCACCTCTGAGTCCCCAGGCTCTGCTTCCTCATTGGAAGGCATGTTAATGGGATTGAGGAGGTCTTCGAAGTATTCCCCCCACCGACCCACAACGTCCCGAGTCGAGGTCAGCAGCGCACCATCCCCACCATATACAGTGTTGACACTGCACTGCTTCCCCTTCCTGAGACGCCGGATGGTGGACCAGAATCTCCTCGAAGCCGTCCGAAAGTCATTCTCCATGGCCTCCCCAAACTCCTCCCACGCCCGAGTTTTTGCCTCAGCAACCACCAAAGCCGCATTCCGCTTGGCCTGCCGGTACCTATCAGCTGCCTCCGGGGTCCCACAGGACAAAAGGGTCCTGTAGGACTCCTTCTTCAGCTTGACGGCATCCTTCACCGCCGGTGTCCACCAGCGGGTTCGGGGATTGCCGCCATGACAGGCACCAACCACCTTACGGCCACAGCTCCGGTCAGCTGCCTCAACAATAGAGGCACGGAACATGGCCCATTCGGACTCAATGTCCCCCACCTCCCTCGGGATGTGGTCGAAGTTCTGCCGGAGGTGGGAGTTGAAGCTACTTCTGACAGGAGGCTCTGCCAGACGTTCCCAGCAGACCCTCACAACACGTTTGGGCCTACCACGCCTGACCGGCATCCTCCCCCACCATCGAAGCCAACTCACCACCAGGTGGTGATCAGTTGACAGCTCCGCCCCTCTCTTCACCCGAGTGTCCAAGACATGTGGCCGCAAGTCCGACGACACGACCACAAAGTCGATCATCGAACTGAGGCCTAGGGTGTCCTGGTGCCAAGTGCACATATGAACACCCCTATGCTTGAACATGGTGTTCATTATGGACAATCCGTGACGAGCACAGAAGTCCAATAACAAAACACCGCTCGGGTTCAGATCAGGGGGGCCATTCCTCCCAATCACGCCCTTCCAGGTCTCACTGTCATTGCCCACGTGAGCATTGAAGTCTCCCAGCAGAACGAGGGAGTCCCCAGAAGGTATGCCCTCTAGCACCCCCTCCAGGGACTCCAAAAAGGGTGGGTACTCCGAACTGCTGTTCGGTGCATACGCACAAACAACAGTTAGGACCCGTCCCCCCACCCGAAGGCGAAGGGAGGCTACCCTCTCGTCCACCGGGGTAAACCCCAATGTACAGGCTCCAAGTTGGGGGGCAATAAGTATACCCACACCTGCTCGGCGCCTCTCACCGGGGGCAACTCCAGAGTGGTAGAGAGTCCAGCCCCTCTCAAGGAGATTGGTTCCAGAGTCCAAGCTGTGCGTCGAGGTGAGTCCGACTATATCTAGCCGGAACCTCTCAACTTCGCGCACTAGCTCAGGCTCCTTCCCCTTCAGAGAGGTGACATTCCACGTCCCAAGAGCCAGTTTCTGTAGCCGAGGATCGGACCGCCAAGGTCCCCGCCTTCGGCCACCACCCAACTCACACTGCACCCGACTTCCTTGGCCCCTCCCATAGGTGGTGAGCCCATGGGAAGGGGGACCCACGTTGCCTCTTCGGGCTGTGCCCGGCCGAGCCCCATGGGTGCAGGCCCGGCCACCAGGCGCTCGCCATCGAGCCCCACCTCCAGGCCTGGCTCCAGAGTGGGGCCCCGGTGACCCGCGTCCGGGCAAGGGAAAACGCCGTCCAAAATTGTTTTTCTTCATAGGAGGTTTGTTTAACCGCTCTTTGTCTCATCCCTCACCTAGGACCAGTTTGCCTTGGGTGGCCCTACCAGGGGCATAAAGCCCCGGACAACAGAGCTCCTAGGATCATTGGGACACGCAAACCCCTCCACCACGATAAGGTGACGGTTAAAGGAGGGGTTGTTATATTATGTTTTGTTAATATATTGTGACGTGAGGGCAGCTTGTGATGCACTTTGGAGGAGCAGAAAGGGTGGAATGAATGCTGTGTAAGTGATAGGACTGGGTGAAGGGCTGCTGTTCGGTGAGGGTTGGACACGTCTCTTAGGAAATGAGTGACAGGAGAAGTTAGAAGGAAAAGGAAGGTTTTGAGTATGGAGTCAGGAGACAATAAGCAGGAGAGTTTTTGTGGTATAGAAAAAGACAGAACATGAGTGGCAGGAGATAATTATTGGTAGGTAAAGCTTTCTTTTATTGTTTTGGAGATATGCTCTGTACTCCGGTTATTGGAGTATAAGACAGGGCACCGTTTGTTACAGAACGAAAACTCCAAGTAAAATGTAAAAAACTCCAGTACCTTTGAGATGTATTTGCTTATTACGCTTGTCATTACAATATTATATAAATTAATTAATTTTGCTAATACTATACAATATTTTGTTAATATAGTTTTTTTTGTAAATAAATACTATTTGCTAAACTAATCTACTGTATATAATTTTTAAAGTAGCTGCTCTATTATCCGTCTTTTCTCTTTTCTCACAGCCTCAGTCCTGACCCCTGATGGATAATCAAGGTTTTACTGTATGTTGTAACAGCACTGACAAGTTGAATTAGAAAGGGGATGACATCTTTGATGAGTCACTAAGAGTATGAACTGGCATTCCATCATTCAAATGTGTTGATTCAGTGTCAGCTGAAAGGGAACCTATAAAAAGGGAAAGCCTGCTATAGTAGCGTGATCACCAAGATGATTACTATGTCCTATTAAATAAAGATGGTGGGGTGAGTTTGAAAGTGTACACTGGTTAGTATATAACAGGAAGTGCAAGGGCTTAAAAGTAAGACATGAGTGTGACATGGGGGGAATCAACTAATGTTTCCTCAGGATATTAATGAAACCATAATAGAAATGAGAGATGAGAATGGTATTGCTTGGTCGGCAAGTGGACAAGAAACTCAATCAGGGATGCAGAACCTGCATAGGAAGACCCAGAGAGCTGCAGAGCTTGTCTTCATTTTGTTTTACTTTGTATTAATTCAGTATTTCTGAAAAATAAAATGAAGCTATGTATTTTAATACATTCCTGCGGTGGGTTGGCACCCTGCCCAGGATTGGTTCCTGCCTTGTGCCCTGTGTTGGCTGGGATTGGCTCCAGCAGACCCCGTGTTCGGATTCAGCGGTTTGGAAGATGGATGGATGGATGGATTTTAATACATTCTGGCTTATCATGATGCTGGGTAGTGCCAATGTGTGGCTTCTTTCTTTGTATGTGTAAGTAAGAACTTAACTGTATTCTGTACATATGACAATGCTACTGCTACTACAACTACTACTACTACTGCTATTATTTCTACCACTGCTACTACTTTTAGTTCTTAACTTTGTGTAACCCTTCCCTTTTCTGTGATTTATACTTACAAAACACGTTTGACCTCTTTACCATCCTTCTGGGTGTACAGAAAGGTTACAAACACTTTCATTCTGCATTTCTGTGAATTTTATACTATTATTGCTATATTTAATATCATTCATATTTTATTATGTTTGCCTTTTTATGTAATATGATTTTATTTCTAATGTCATTGCCCATTTTGTGGAATTTTCTCATGGATACCTCCATGTTGTTATGTCATAAATGACATCATGGTAGCCATGAAATAAAGGCACACTACTCACACTGTCCAAACTTTGGAAATGTTCTGATTCCAACATTGCATGCCCCTGGAGAATTCTAGGAAAGTAGCCATGTAAACCAGTAACACAAATGTCAGAAAATGGCACTGCCCACAGGACAATCAAAATTAGATTCCTTTAAGCTAAAAACCAAAGAAGAGACACATGAATGAACCCAATTAATCCAGGAAGAAGCTAAAAAAGGACACCAAGCATATTATACTCTTTCTGGGTAGTTTAGAAAAATCTACTTCAATCAAGCCTGTTCCAAATAGCCTTAGGATCTAAACTTCTCTATTCAGAATTTGTACAGCCAGTCCTCCTCTTGGTACAGTTGTTTTTTTTCAAAGCTCATGTGAACTTAACAAAACTTGATTAAGAGATGTTGAAAGACTAAAATGTTTTCTTATGAAGGACTACAAAAGACAGACATACTGAATTTTTCAAAATGTCAAATGAATCTTTCTAATAAAAACATTCCATTTTATGAAATAGCTGGTCCAGGTGCTGAAATCTTCATTTACAAATGGCATAATGAGTCCATTTTGAATGTGCCACCTATTTACAATAAACCTATGTAATATTAATCCTAAAATGATTACAATGTACATCTTCCGTTTATAATTTGCCATGAAAAGTACTTATGCTGATGTACAGTAAGTGTTGGAACATAATGTCTAAGGTTTGTTATAAAATGCTGCATTTGGCTTTGTACAGATGGTAGATGCTCACCTTATCACTTTTGTGAAGCAGAATTTTTATATTCAAAGATTCCAGGTGTTGAAAGAGATTGTATAAATGAGATAAGTGAGTTTTAAAAGTGGATGGGTGAATTCCAGACCCAGAGAGGCTGTGATTATGAGTTTGAGTACAGGCGAATAACAGAGAAAAATGTCTTGAGTTTCCAATCCAGGACTCCGATTATCAGCATCTGCCAAGGGTTACTTTCCCATAGAGATAAGGAGACGCATTAGTCATTACAGACTGTTACGAAAGTAAGCTGTCTCCCTAACATTACTTATCATATCCAAAGCTGCAGCCAAGAAGTGACTGGGTTAAAGCACACACAATTTACCGCAAGTGGTTGAATGTAGTGAATCATGCTTCCACCCTGGAATACGAATTAAGCCAAATTACAAAAGCATTTTTTATTTCTCTTTCTCTTGGAATGTTTTCACAGCATAAAGTCCTAAGGAAAAAGGCACCGACGTTAAAGCCACACCTCCTAAAGAGGAGAACGCTAAGTCGGATGAGAAGAATATTTCTTCCGCTGTAACAGATTGAGGCGTGGTCCACCTCTTGAACCCTCAGGTACCACTCTGAACACCAGGTGAATGTATAATAATTATTTATTTTTCTACTATACCGTGCACAAAGCACCCTCCACTCCACACTATTCATAAACAACAATAATAAATCAATAATACTCTCTCTTCCCCTCCCAGACACTTGCCACCCTACCTCCCAGCTCAGCTCAGTCCTTTTATATCCCCTGACCTGGAAGTGGTTCCTGGCCAAACCCACAAGTCCTTATTCCGTCCGGGTCAGGGTAAACAGTCCTTTTCTTCAGCCCGGGAGCACGTCGTTCCTTCCTGTCACGTGATGATGACGCACTCCCGGGTTATAGGGCACATAAGAGCCCGCTAGCCCCCCTACAGCGACTCCCGGCGGCCCCCAAGGTATCCAGCAGGGCTGTGTATATAAACTACAAAGTCCATGAGGCCCTGCTGAAACTCGGGGCACAATCATGCTGTCCGGAGGGCTCCTCCTGGCGGCCTGGGGGTGAGGGCCGGAGTAAAATGCCGGCAATCCACCACACCGCCCATATGCAAATGAAAATGGAAGAAACGCACAAGTAAAAAACATGAAAGGAAAATTGTACCTTATGTGGATCTGTTGAATAAAAAGTTCTGACACAGCTTTCTAACTCTGGCACCACTTGGCCTGGTTTCGGACATCTTCACCTTCACTGTGTTATCCTCAGTTCTGACCTCAGGCAGTAATACCAATTTTAGGGATTTAACCTACACAGACAACAATGAAGCCACTGATATCTATCAGTCATCAGGAACTAAAGCAAACATCATACCCTAATTATAAGGCTGCGTCCAAGACACCCTTGATCTCCAATCTACTTTACATATGAGATGTCTTGTTCATCTGGTGTATCTTGTTCAGTGTTGTGTTCATCAGTTAATATTATAATAAATACTGTATTCTTCAGGCCCCCAACAAGACTTTATTGGTAAAAGCAGGTTAGCTGATGATTTTTTAAAAATGATGAAAGTATCAACATAATGAAATTGCTGTGTAGTGATGTGATGATAGTAATGACTAACAAATTCAGCATACTGGACTGGCTAAAAATGTATTATTCTTGTATAAAATATACAAAATTAAGAACGTAAAGCAATGGGCGACACTGTCAATTGCAATAGTGCTGGAAACAAGACAAGAACTAATCAACAGTGCACCAGGTCATTTTAGAGATCACACACCTGCACATCCACACTCTTTAAAATCAAAAGAAGGAAACCTGGAGTAGCAGGTGAAAATCCCACATAGATGTAGATCTTTCGTAAATATAACATTAGTTTCCACTGTTATGCTGATGACACCCAGCTCTACATCACTAGATAATAACTGCAAACCCAACACAAAGAGACACCAGGCAGGGTCTGAACTCAGTGGCCTGGAGCTGGGGGGCAGCAGCACTACATTCTGCGCAACCATACTACCCCAATAAAAAAAAACAAACATTAATTAAATCATAAAACTGTTGGCTGAGATGTTGGACTTTAAAACTATATTACTATATGACAATGAGTTGGGCTCCACTGCAAAAGATGTGTGAATGTACTGTAGAGTATTAAGTTGTCTGAGGTAAAGTCAGTGGTTAAATATATAATACGTTTGATTAAGCACGTATAACTTTATTCATTTTGTTAGAATTAAAATTTATGCAGATAGCATCAATAAAATATGGCAGAATCCAGGGTGATAATGTATCCTAAATAAGAGTAAGACTAAAGAAAATAATAGGTGGCAAAAGCAACACTTTTGGATGTCAAATCTAAATTGTATTCTTGTTCAGTTTTTAAAGTTTTTTTTTTCTTTTAACAGCGCCTTTAACACCATTCTGCCTCACTGACAAGGGAAAAAGCTCAAGGCTTTGAATCTTGATGCCCCCACAATCTCCTGGATCATGGACTACCTGACCAGACAGCAGTCTGTGAGGCTGAGGCATCAGAAATGGTGGTGTGTAATATTGGAGCATCTGAAGGAACTGTCCTGTCTCCCTTCTTGTTCATCCTTTACACAACAGACTTCCAGTACAATACCAGCGCCTGCCATCTACCCAAATGTTCAGATGACTCGTCCATCGTAGTGCTGCATTAATAATAGTGATGAGTCAGAGTACAGGAAGGTTGTGGAGGACTTTGTCTTTTGGTGCAGGGACAGCAACCTGCAGCTCAACATCAGAAAGACAAAAGAGCTGGTGGTGGACTTCCAGCATGCCAATGATTATCTGAGACCTGTCACCATTCAGGGAGAGGATGTGGAAGTGGTGCAGAGGTTCAAGTACCAGGGGGTTCACGTGAACAACAAACTGGACTGGTCTGAGAACACAGTGGCGATATACAAGAAGGGCCAGAGCAGACTGTACTTGCTAAGGAGACTCAGATCTTTTGATGTGTGCATCAAACTGCTGAAAATGCTCTGTCAGTCAATAGTAGCCAGTGTGTTGTTCTAAGCTGTGGTCTCCAGGGAAAGCAACTTGAGGTCAAAAGAAGCACAATGCCTGAATAAACTAATCAGGAAAGCCCGCTCCATCACAGGGAGATTTCTGGACACACTGGAAGCTGTTGTGGAACAGAGGATGGTAGCAAAATTGGATGCCATCATGAAAAGTCCACTCCAGGAGGCACTCATTTGGAGCACTTTTAGCAACAGGCACATTCCAACACGGTGGCAAATTCAACATTCCCTCCCGAAGTACTTCTAATTAAGTTCATTTTGAAATATCTGCACAATATACAGTACATTTATTAATTTATTTATCAGTTGATTGATTGATTGGCTGTATTATTTGTCCTGAGTCTTTATCCTTGTTTTTTTTTATGTTTCTGCTGCTGTATGCATCCGAATTTCCCTTTGGAATTAATAAAGTTTATTTAACTTAATCTAATATAATTTAATGTGATCTAAAATGCTAAGTAAAGAATAAATGACCAGTAATGTTAATGTTTTATGAAAATCAAATAAATTAAACATTGTGTTTACTGAGAATCTTCATTTTATTAATTATGTAGTTTTTGCACAAGTAGTTAAGGTTAGAGCTGCATTAGGATTAGTTGAGAAAGTTGCAATTTTCCCTAAAGAAGAAACGTATTCCTATTTTCAAACATTCTACTGTATTTTTTCTAAAAAGCTGAAGTCACAAAATCCTCAAACCACTATTTGTAGTTGAAGACTGTGAAAAGACAGGTCTAGCTTCATAGAGAGCTAGCTGTAGGCTGCAAGCAGAGTAAGTCAGGGGTTGAGGAGTCCTTGATCACACGTTGTGCACATACCCACATCTCTCTCCATCTCTCGTGTTGATCTGTTTCTCTGCATACAGATCTTACACTGCAGGGAGTCACAGACTGTGCCCTGCTGACAAGGCAGAAGAGCTCAGAAGGCTAAATGAGATGCATGCATATGTGAGACAGAGGGAGAGAGATGAAGGAGGTGTGTGAAGAAGAGAAAATGAAATGAAGTGAACGAGCATTAAGGTAAGAAGCTGCTTTCATTATTGTTAGACACCTCACACTGAAAATGGCCATAAAGCAGGAAATATTCTGTTTTTGGGTATACAATCAAAGATTTATTTAGAGAACAATTTAAAGACAGTCTTACCTCTTTTCATAGGAATAGGAATGAACAAATAAAGGGTGGGATTCCTGTTCAGTAGTTTACTTGACAATTTTTTGGTTCTCTTTAATCCAACATAGCCTCCACAGTTCAGGTAGAATTTAGGAACGTATATGATTTACATGGCCATCCCCTTTAGAACAAAGTGATGGCTCTCAGGCACTGAAAGACGCTGGAAACAAGAGAGGAGATCATTAAGAACAGCAGAGACCAAAAGATGAAATTTAGGAAAAAAATTAGGAAAGTACGTTACACTGATAGTCTTATAAACTGGAGGAAGGAAGGACAAAAGAGTCCATGGTAAAGTTGCTCATCACTTATACTCAGTAATGTGTTTATAAGAAGATGCAAGTAACAGTTTCACTGCACTCAACACACATGAGAATAAAGACCCTATAAACCTATGAGTGTGTGTCAAAGAATGTATACCCTGTTTTTTGATGGACTTTGCTTAGGGACTGCTAGAGAAAGTGTAGCCTAAATACCTCAGGACTTTCTAGGACCTCAAAATGATTGCTGGTAATTGTTGTACCTTGTATAATGCTCTCTGAGCTTAGAGTCTTTGTGAGAGTGGCACATACTCCGCACTGCTCACGTCAACATCCTCTCTCCGCTTTTACACCTACACCGAACCCATCATTTTCAGGGAATTCTGTCAGTGTTAAAAGCATTGGGTTCCACCCATCCTGACTTTTCTATTGCTAAGATCATAGGAATAAACTGGTCAAGGTAGCACGGGCAATACATGCCATAGCAGGATACCAAAAGAAAAGAAAAAGGGAAAAAGGGGTTAGTAACTTTGATTCTATACAAATACCTAACAGAAATGTGCACACTATGAGCAGGCAGGAGTCAGCTATGCTAATACAGGGAGCTTCCAGGCTTGATCTGAATGCTGAGACCAATGGTACAGAGACTGTATATCATCCCAGAGCCTTAGTGCTGAAGTTTTATTTATCTTTGTGAGTATAAATTATGCTCTGGAGTGTAAGTACGAGAGTCAAAATCATTTGAGGCTTCATATATTTTTCTGTACACTTAGCTGGTGACCGATATAATAACTTATGGCTTGGAGTGGTCATAATTCCCTGAAGTAACATTTTGAGATCATTTTAGGATGGAAGAAGATGAGTTTAAAAAGTCAGACAATAATGGATTACTGTAGTCATTCTACCTGAAACAAAGTATGGAAGTAACTTTTCTCTCTGCTGCATACTGAGAAATTATCTTAACAATGAAATGAAATAATTCTAATATAAGTAAGCCAGCTTCAGGCAGTGCAGTTAAGTGAGGACTGAAATATAGATCAGTGTGAACAATAACATCTACATTTTGGACAAATTCACTAAAGTGTAATTGTCAGCTGGAGAAACAAAGCAAGACTTACCAAGCATGCTCATTTGTCCATAAGGCTTATCACTATTGTCATTTACTGTATGTTTAATTTAGTCTAGAAGACCGGGATGGCATCTTTGTGTTGCAGGATTAAGGATACAGAGTCTTTCATGGTGTCATCAGAAGGTGCTCTTGTTTAAGCGAGCCTTGCTTTGATAATTCTATAGTTCTTTTTTTTTTTCTTCATACATTTAATACATGTATCCATTGCCTGGATGAATCCTAGCTATAAATGTAAAGTTTTACATACCTCTGTCTGAAGAAACTACCATTTAGTAAAGAAATCCCTAGTCCCATGCACATCAGCCAGTTAACTACTTTATTCATAAAAACCATTAATCCTAGCCACAGTTTAATTTTACTCTTGTATGTGTTAGTGTCTCTAAAGCTGACAGAGTGGATCTGCTTTAGAATGATCATTTATAAACTCTGAAATGCTCTGTTGCCACCTCATTTGCAGGTTGCACAGCACTGATAAATAATGATAATATAGTGTAAATGAATGGCCTGCAGCTAATGCAAGTGTCTGGTAAAATTCATTATAGGGAATATATTGTTTTATACTCTAAATCTAGTTTAAAAAGATTACAGAATAAACAAATTGATCATGTGCTAGAGACTTAAAAAATAAGTCAGATAAGTTGAAAATAGTGACTTTTTTCATACAAAAATAATAAGTTATAAGTCAATGCATGTTTGTCTTGACTAAAAAGCATAAATTTGTTTATGTAACCTGAATAAAAGAACTATAAATAAGTGTTAATGATAAGCTCTTAAGACAAAAGATAAGTGAAATAATAAAAATGGCATGCCTTCCAGTTGTTATTCTTGCATTTTTCACTTGTGTCCAATGGTAACACATTAAAAGAAACCAGCAAATGTTGTTTATCTTCATTTTATTTCATTTTGCCAACACTCTAATCAAGCAGTCGGTTCTGTCTTTAAAGAAATCAAAATCATAAATGGGGTTTTGTAAGCAACTGAAACAATCAACATTAGCTTCTAATGGACCAAAAAGATTACTTCTGCACTCACAACCACTGAGTGGCGTGTAACTAGAGGTGCCAGCTGCCTCAAAATCACAAAATATAGCCACCACTGTTAAAGAAATTTAAGGAGCAGAAAGAATCAATCATTAAATGAAACAGGACAAAGTTTAGAAAATAAAGCTTAAAGTCCTTGGACGTGCCTTTTAGTTTTCACTAATGTTACAGACAAACAGTTTAAAAGTAGTTTTTAGATCCAAAGAGAGAACACCTATGACTGATCACTGCCAATTTTACATATTCTGACATGCCAATGGCACAAACACATGTGCATAATAATAATAGATTTGCCACTCAAGGTGGTTGCCACCTGCAAGCTGGCTATGGCCATCAGAAAACAATACAAAGTAGCATTAAATGATATGTATTATTATGTTATTTTTGTGGATTCCTCTTGGGGATTGTATTTTTTTGCATCTTTTGTGTTTTATTTTTGCCTTCTTTTCTGTAGTGTTCTGTTTTAGTTCTACTTTAATTCTCTTCTTATTGTTAATCATTTTATTTAAGTATATCTAGTATGATATTTCCTTGAAGTCTTTTGCTTATTAATTTTCTAATTGTTAAAGTGTTTTTGATTGTGATAGGGAGAGATCCTTCATTAGTTAAAAGACCCCAGTTGCTTCAGATTTGTTGCTGCATACCTCCTGGGCAAAATTTATGTAATTTGCAGTCACCATTTTAATGCAGTGACATTAATCTTACGTTATGGTCTTGTAATCCTCTTATTCCCAAATGTTTTATTGGTTTCCTTCACTTCTGGTTTTGGTTTTTGTTTTGTTTTGGCACTCTCTGGTTTTTGATCTTTTGCTTTGTGCTGCAGAATTTTGGATTTGAGACTTGGTATATCAATATATATATATATGCAGGTGATGGGTGTAACAGAACAAGATGCAGAGGACAGAAAGATATGGAAGAAGATGATCCACTGTGGCAACCCCTAACGGTAGTAGCCGAAAGAAGAAGACTTGGTATATCATCTTCGTGTATTTTTGTGTTTTTTGAATGTTTGAAAATTTGGCTTTTTGCATGTATTTTATTACTTTTGAATATAGTTTTGCATTTTTCCAAATCTAGCATTTGTATTTTTTATTTTCTTGATTTTATTATTTTTCAATATGTTTCTTCTTAGTTAGTTTAATAAATTAAATAAGTAAAAGTTTTTTTGTGGCCAGGGTTATTTGATGACTTTCCTCCAATTTTGACTTTGTTTTGTGATGAAGTCCATAAAAATGGGCTTCATAACTAACAGGCATCCAAACAATACTTTGCAAGGACTCAAAAAATAATCAGAATCACTCATAACTAGGAGATGGTGAAATTGAGTTACTTTGACTGATGCAGGGTTGTGCAGACATAATAATATGTCAATGCATGGAGTATACTGCAGCACTAAAGAACCCAACTGCCAGCCTGAAAAAAGAAAAGAATCCATTGCTGTGCAGTCTGTGAGGACTTGCTTTGCTCACCAAACCCTACGTAATCAGGCCTGAGTCTGTGCATAAATTGGCAAACATACATCCAAGGAACACAAAAAAACAACATGGTGCTGATACCATTACTTTGTAGGAGCTCCATCTTTTCTTCCTTTTGTTTTTTCCCTTTTAATTTAATCATTATATTTTTCATAGCTGTTTATTGCTCCCTTTCCCCACGCCTTTTCAAATAAAATTAGTGCCACAGAAAACAGATTTCTAAGTTTGACTCATTCTAAAATGCTGTTGCTAAATTAGTACAGTCATCTGAGGATACATAAAAGAGGAGTCTTTTCTTGAATATTTTTCTTTATCTTCTGGTTTGCTTTTGATATTCCTGTCATTGGCTTTTGGTTTTCTTTTATACTTTCCTATTTCTTTAGAATCTTAGCCCTACATCATTTAATTAGCATTCAGTGCACTTCCAATACTCAATGTTTAGTTTTTCCCTTTCATTGATTTTTTTAACCCTTAACTACTTGCACCATTTCTCATCTCATAAGTACTCACATGTACTTTATGTACCACTTTTAAAATGGCTATTTACTGTATATGTACGGTGTGAGGTTGTAATATAAAATACTGCAATAATTTTAAATTGTACTTGGGGCTCCACCCCCTGCTCACTTCGCTTGCCCACCCCCGGGTTTGGTTTACCGGATAAACAATTTAAAGAGATTGTTATTTTCATGGGAATTGTTACATATGCATTATTTTCACTTTTACTTTAAAACTTTTGTAAAAACAATACTTGTCCTTTATTTCCGGCCCCGGGCATGGTTAAATCTTTCTCGCAGGACGTATAATGCTGCTCGCGTTATGAAGGGGAGGCGGCTGAACGCATGCTAAGGAGATGACGTCGGATCTGCTGCTGCTGCTGGCGAGCTGTGTGTTCTTTTTGTCGTGCTGCATGTTGATCATTTAAAAGCCTGTACTGCAGCTGTCCTTTTGCCACTTCATGTCTCTGCCGCTTGCGTTGGGAAGGGGAGGCTGAACGCACGTTAAGGAGAAGCAGTCGGATCATCTGCTGGCTTCTTGCTGCTGCTGCTGGCAAGCTGCGTATTCTGCTTGTCATTGTTTTAAGAGCTGGGAGCACATGATGTCTGTCTGTCTGTCTGTGAACCTGATTTAAATGTTGTCTCACTGCCGTCTTCGTGGGATGTTAAAGTGTCTCTCAAGGGACGTCAGATTGTCTTCCGAGACATCTCATCTCCCTAGTCTCCCTCCCTCCCAGGATTTTTTTTATAATAGAGAGACTGCAGAATTTGCACATGGATCACATTTCACTTCAGTTGTTGAATGTTCTTTACAGACAAAGTCATTGTAAGAAGAACACCTCATCATTGTCATACATACAGTATGTAAGTACCTGTGCAGTGTACCAAATGCACCATATGGAACTTGCCACTGTGCATCCAATCATAAAACCAGCAGGGGGCACACTGGAGGGAAACCATTGCAACACTGTACTTTTGAATCAAGCTGAGAATAGATGGCGGATGCTGCTAGTAGGTTCAAGTAAAAGGACATTGGACAAAAATAACAGTTTGGTGTACAAAATACACCAGAGCAAGTAGTTAAGGGTTAATTACATTTTGAGATTTTCTTTGTAAATATATAACTTCATTACGATTCTTTCTTTAGTTTTCTTGCACTATTTTCTTTTGCTTCTTGGTATGTCATTTTGTTTTAACAAACCTAAATTATTTAAGTTTGGAAGTATGAGGTTTCTAGGGCTGGGTTTGTTTTAATTTTCTCAAGAGTTGAAATTTAGTCACAAATCTTATTGCTTAATTTTAATTTTGTGTTTGTTAATTTTTCTCATTCTTGTGTTGTGTGTAGATTAATTAATTGCTCCTGCTTTTGTGAATCTCTATTGTTATGACTCCATGTTTGACTGTAGGTGTTAAGATAAAGCAATTTGCCGTTAATGTTATTTTGAAAGGAAAAACCTTTTGTTTAGGTTCTCTAGCAAATTGTTTTTAAGGATGGTTTTGACTTTTGCATTTAACCTTGTTTATTTATCTAGTGCTTTTGTTTTGGTTAACAATTTGATGACTTGGTGAATCAAACCCCACCCCGTACAGACTGATCTTCTTGCTTTTCCTTTGCTTAGCTTTAGGAACTATATTGACTTTTTGGTTGCACTTTTATGAAAGATCAAATAGTTCACAACAGCTTACTCAAATAGTGAGTTACAGTAATTAGTTTCAAATGGGAAATAATGATTAATTAAAGAATCAAATTATTTAGTGATTGATCTATGCAGTGTATCATCTCTACAAAGTTTTGTATCATGGATTGGATTTTTTAATGTAAAGATGTATATAAATACCTTCTACTGATCCATTAAAAAAGAAAACGGAAGATAGCACAAAGTTTTGCTGGGCTGTCAAAAATCTTGTCCCATGACTTGGAACTCTGCATTTATTTTTCAAATAAACATTTTCCAAATGTATTCACAGAGTTTTAAGTGTAGCAGAAACACAGTGAATGTCTTCTAACATTTTATCATATCTATTTGCAGAATCTAGCCATGTAGTCATTTTTGCAACATATTGAAATATTTTGTGTATTTTGTAAATTAAAAAGTGTAATTTTTATATAAATAAATACTGTGACTTAATTATACTTCATTATTATTTTTGTTCAATACTCAAATGAGATTAGCGTTAAAATGAAGGAGAGTACAATTGCTTTCCAAATAATAAAAAAATCAATAAAAGCATACTTTAAGTAAAGCTAATATGCCTAGGATTCTAATTTAAATTTGTCTGAAGCAGATGGAAAGAAGTAATAAAACAAAATGCAGACAGTTATTGTCAGGAATTTATGAAAAAGCCATCACTTGGCCTTCCTTGTCAGCTGAAAACAACAATTTTTGTGATCCACTTGACAGTAAGCCTGTGTTTATGTTTTAACATATTCAAGGCTATCACTTTTGCTTTCATGTCAAAACATATATCAAAATATGAATTTAAAAATCCACAGCCTATTTATTTTAAGGCATATGGCTTACGTAAACTGGGGAGATTCTTAGTTCCAGCTATGACAATTACCAGTAGCTACTAAAAAAATCAAATATAAATCTTTACATTTAAGAATGGAATCACAAGTACTATTCTTCCAAGGAATTTTTAAAGATGAGATTTCTGAGATAGTTGAACACTGCCGTATTATTATTTTCAGTATTTTGTTTTTTTATTGAAATAGTTGATAAAGAGTGAAAATATATAATTTGCATAGGAACCACATATTCAATACTACTAAAATACTACGTGCCTTATTGTCCAAGAGTGACCCACTAAATAGGTGTGATCAGAAAAATTCCAACATGAAGTGTGAGAGACAAAGGTGTGGACAGGGAACAGAGGCCATAGCATTTGGCCAGAATGATGGAGAGCTGCAAAGGAGTTGCACTATATAATGCCATGTCTCAGGTCAGACAAGAAATATTCATTGATTGCTAATTGTGGACGTTCTAGTTTTGTTAAACAGTTTCCAAAAGAGTGGAGGTCAAGGGACATTGTTCAGTTTGGGGTGTGTTGAGAGCTCCACGACTCTCGGTGATAGGGTGCTCGGATATTATGGTTCCTTTGCACCTAATTCCAGAAGTGATTTGGGTGTAAAGTTAAATTACTGGTCAGTTTTAAAATAGATTATCCCTGAAGAGTAAACTTTGCCATAATTATGAGAATTACACGTCTCAGATCAGAAAAAAGTAATAAGCTACAAAATGGTAAAGACAAAAAAGAGCAATACCTCCATTAGATAGGTATACCACAAATGCGCAGGACCATGTGAAAATGCATGTAGGTATTGTCTTTGTTGTATATTGTAGATTTTAGTTTAGTTTTTTTTTTTTGTTTGTGTTATTTGTCACGTGATCATGAGGGCTGTCGGCTGTGGCCAAGCTGTTATATGATCACTGGTATCAGCAGCACCTTAATGCACCATGCTTTCTGATTAGTCTGGTTCCTCTGACATACATGAACACTCAAAATATCTGCACAGTTTCAATTTGATAGACGTAAGGAAATAATGGCAATATAAAGTCCATTAAAATGAGATGCACCCATATGACAACAAAGGAGTGAACAATCAAAAATTCTAGTCATCAGTATCCTGGGGCTCTCTGGGAGGTTATTAATGACAACGTCACACTCCAAGTCAGACAAAGTCTCATTTCTGAAAACCTGCCTTCAGTTTTTGTGCACCTGTGACTTTAAAGAGCTTGAAAGAAATTGACATGCTCTTTCAGGAAGTGCCTGAGTTTGGCTTTATTGTACCTGCATTAGGCCGGCATCAGAAAGTTTGAAAATCTAAGAATTGCTTTATATACTATTCAAATTCTATGCACATTGCCCTTTGTAGATGTACTTCATGACAGCAGCAAAATAACACTACTGATTTTCATGCTGTTTTTAAACATCTGCATTCAGTGCTTCAAGTGGAACCAAATCACTGGAGGCCCTCTGGTAACCTTGAAACACTAGTATTTGATCAATGAGCAAGGGTGGGGGGGGTGTCCCCATGAAATTTCAAGCACAGTAATACACTGGTACGTTTACGTAGGGTACTCACATAAATTCTAGCTCTGGGATACAATTATATTCAATCAAAGAACGTCTGGGATGTCCCAGTGAAACTGTGAGTGGTGAAATATAATAACATTGGATTGAAGATTGAGGGAGAGGGTTCTCAATGAAGCTTCAAGCACTGCAGGTATAGCATAAATCAGAAAGGGTGCAGCTACTGTAGCTGGAAATTGGAAGAGGTGCCAGTACTGTGTACCGGTGAGTACAAGCACTGCTTACATTTGTGGATTGGATTTTCTTTGCAGATCTCTTTCTGGATTTATTGGAAAAGTTCTAAGACTGTACCTGACATTCTAGAGCTGAAGATTTACCTGGGTTGTGGAGCATTTCCTTTCCTTCACACATTATAAACGTTTTACAACACTGCAAAAGGTTCTCAAAGACAGAGAGGAATGGATTCATTGATACCATTGTTATGGCATCAACTGGAGCTTTTTTAACCTCTTCATCAGATCAAATGTCATCCCTTACTCTTGTATAGCCATCATTGAGATGCTTCTAGCACATGAATGCAGTTTGTCTGGTCATTATCTCGGTTCCTTTTGCTTGTTTCAACATTTGAAAATTTTCCTAATCATTTTACACAAAACTCCATCAGAAATGTTTTTTTCACACCGTTAAAGTAATATCACTCATAACCACCATTGCAAAGTCGAGGTTAAGCTTTTGGCCATAACAATGATTAAAGAGTTAAAAAAAATATATATTTTACTGAAATGAAGTATAAAAGCCTTGACATGGACCATGCACTTCAGTCATTTTGAAAACATTTGAATTAGCAATCTGTTTATATTGTGTTCTACCTGACTTGAATATTTCAGCTTCAAAGTGCTAAACATTATATAGTGTAGCTGAAAGAGACATCATACAGAGCATACAACAGTAAAGACATGTTGAACAAAACAAAAATAAATCAACTAAAGTATAAAAAAATAAATCAAAAAATAACAAAAGAGACCTATACTCATTTCTCCATATCCTCAATGTCAATGCTTCCTATAAAGTTCCTGCTGATAATGGAGAAATACCTGAAAGCAGATTGCCAGACTTGTCCCAGTTTATGGTTCTGGTTGCTGCTGTTGGTGCAGAAGCGGTAGTCAGATATATTCAATGCTATTTTTACCATTGAAATAGGTTCATGCTATGTTTTAGCCAGTGATTCTTTTTTTCTGTCTTTTATTGTTAATTTTTGACTCTTTTGTTTATGTTAATATTGTTGATCATTTATTTTCTATGTGCCTACGTATCTTCTGCTACATTCCATGTGTCTTGTGGTTGGTTCCCCAAGAGGCGGGCCCTCCTACCTATCATGGTCAAGTGACTGCTCTAAAAACAAGCAGTCCCTTGAGGTTCACTTGAATGCATTTGGTGGTTTTGGTGACTTTTAGAAATTATTGATTTTTTTTTTGTGTGGATTAAATAGATATTGAACCCTTGGTGTTTCCAAACCTTTCTCCTTGATTTGTTTGCCTATTTCAGGCACTTCTTGGTTTTCCTTTTGTGCTCTATAGACCCCTAGAGCTTTTTTAAGAAAGTGTATTTTTTTGCAATGAATATTTTAATTTATAAAGAATCTTCACCTGCCCTTTTATATTCATTAACCAAAGGCTGACAGATCCTTCTCCTTGTGGGTCTTTTGGTTACTGATTTTGGGACTTAATCCTAAGGTTCTCTCCAAGTTCCTGACATTCAGTGGGATTTTAAACAGCACATTGAGCTCACAATTGTAAAAAGCTTCACTGAAAGCTTCTTCAGTCCCTAGTCAGGCTTTTTCAGGCATCTCTATTTTTTTCATTCACTAAATTCTTTTGGCTGCTTCCATCTTTTATGTTTCCCTACACAGTTGTGAATTTGTGAATTTCCCCTTGGGATTAATAAAGTATCTATCTATCTATCTATCTATCTATCTATCTATCTATCTATCTATCTATCTATCTATCTATCTATCTATCTATCTATCTATCTATCTATCTATCTATCTATCTATCTATCTATCAGTTGTAGTGACTCTTTCTACCCTTGCCTCTGATCCTATATACTAATTTGGGGATATCACATACTGCACTTACCATGGTCCCCTGTTGTAATGTTTATTTTCATTTTCACATTTCTCATCAGTTAAGACAAATGAGAGAAATGCAGAAATGCAAACTAGAAGGAAGTGGACCTTAAGTGCAATACTATTAAATGCTTTGAATGCATGAAATTTAAATACAGACATAAATAAGTCAGCAATGGACAGAGGGTAATGAATACTGTGTATGTTTTTAGGAAGACCATTAATAATAATTATTAAATTAGCAGGTCATTATGCAATTTTTTATTGTTTCTAAAAATGGATCTGAACAAAAATTTAAGAGATAACTGAGGACTACAAGAGAAAATATCTTTACAAAAAGCACTGCTGTGTAATGCATGTTATTTTTACACTTGGCTTTATATGAAACTGTCTTGTTAACTAATCAAAAACCATTCATTCATATTATCTTATTAGATAACATTTCCCAGTTTTCATATTTTAATTTATAAACATTTTTCAGAAATTTAAATTAGAATGACTTGTTCAGTTATGATTGAAGCTAATCAAGGGTTTATTCTTGATAAAGCGTGGCTATTTTAGAAATGTCATTTTTTGCATGAGAAAATAAATTAATTTGGGAATTGGAATGCCTGTAATGATTAAAACATTAATATAATCCCTTAAGAAAGATGTTGGCTGTGAGCAGAATATTTATTGTGATTATTCAATAAAGCAAACCCTAAGACTTCAGGAAATCGAAAAGCCTAAAAAACTAATTTTGTAAAGTTGTTCTTTAGACAGTTTCATCTTAGTAACTTTGTTCTATAGGAGTGGCAGGAAAAATAGTTTATTCAAAAATAAGACATTCAGACATATTTTAAGGAGAGGTAGACAAGTGCCAGCTAATGTAGTTTAAATTATTAATACTGTGTCTTTTGGCAGACTGAGTACTGAGGTGGAGCCAGTTACCTGGAGTGACCTCATACATTCTAGACAGTGCTTGTCATGCCAGTAAACATACCACATGTCCTTCAGAACAGGTCATTCACGTGAAGCTAAGCATGTTCAGGCCCGGCCAGTACTTGAATGGGAGACCGTCTACAAAAAGCTTGGGCTGCTGCTGGTGAGGCAAAACAGGGTCGCTTACTCTGTGGCTCTGTGTGTGGATCCCAGTGCAGTGACAGGGACACTGTACCGTAAAAATGGCTCCATCCTTTGGATGAGATGTAACACAGAGGTCCTGACTCTCTGTGGTCATGAAAGATCCCTGGACATCCTTTGTAAAGAGTGTTTCCTGATGTCCTGGCTAAATTGTCCACCATGGCCTGGTAATTCTGGCCATCCAGTCATCCCTAACTGATTAACTGACTCTTTCAATGATGTTGGCTGAGCGTACTGATGTAAAATGGCTGTCTTCGCTTCATCCAAGTGCATGCTGCACATTGGTGGTTGTTGAAGTGACTCTCCCTTCTCTATGCTAAGCACCTCGAAAAGTGTGAAAAACACTATATAAATGTCTTCTTCTTATTCTCCACAGTCTCTGGGAGTTCTTTATGGGGACTGGGCAGCAACCGTGGGAGATTTAAGGAGTCAAGACACAGAGGAGGTCAGAGTCAGCATTGCGAAAGGAGAGACTGGGTATGGTAGAGGGGACCTCGAGTAGTAAATGATAAAACTGGTATGGTGCAACATGCTGCAATCATCCTGCATTAATGAAAAGAACAGGAGACAGGAATGTTCTAAATATTTGTTGTTCTGGAGCTGTTCTTCAGTACTGCATATGTGCCTGCCTTGATTAAACAACATATACCCCATCACAATGGAGCTAAACTTCTGACACTAGATTTCTCTGATCTCTTTGTTCATTGCAATACATTCTAATTAGTTAGACATAATAAAACAATGGAAAAATGTTGATGAGAACAGACCATTCAGCCCAATAATGCTCTCCAATCCTACTCACCTAATTTCTCCGAAATAACACCAATTTGATTTTTGAAGGTCCCTAAAGTCCTATTCTCTGTCACACTACTACTGTATATAATATGCCAAATATAACAAAATTGTAATGTGTCAAGCACAAGAGCTTGGGGCTCTGTTTCAGGTTGTCTAATATTATGGGGAAAAATTAGTGGTAACACTATGACTAACCTGAGTTCCATTTGCCCTAGAATGTAGAAGCTTGATCTGGAGGAGCCACAATGTCAATTTCACCAGAAGTAACAATCACTCCTCCCCTTCTTCATCCTCATCACTCTGGACCATGACTTTAAGAGGAGATGTTTTCTTAATTTTCTTTCAGATTCTACAAATCATTCTGGCTATTAAACGTGTCTACCATCTGGTGCCCCAACCCTTCTTCTTGTTTTTGTTGTACTCCAACTACAAATGGAGACCTACAAATTTCAGTTTGACCGTTGCTTAAAATTATAAGTAGCACAAAAGAAAAAAAAATTATTGATTTGTTTTCTACAGTGTTGGAGTCTATTTAGATAAAATCTTAGTCAAGGTATGAAAAGGTTTAAAGCAGAACTTAGAAAGGGCACTGCCATTGCAGGTCTCATGATGATCACAAACATTTTACAATTGAGATGTCATATCTCTTAGGCATAGGGAGATGTGTTAACCATGGATGCCCACTCAGGATGTGGCCTACTCAAAAAAATTCACTTTGGTGTGATCACAGGTGGCTTAAGTGAGACATTTTTTCACCTGCTATTACATACTTAAGTATAAACTTACAAACATTCTAACCAATCAGTCCGTTTATAGTGCCAACTATAATAGCGAGGAGAATGTAAATAGTAAGGTGGAAAGATTTAATACTAAAGTGAGGGCTGCTGTTGACATAGTTGCACCTGAAAAGACAGTTAAAAAATCTTCTAGCATTGTTATACCTTGGAAGACCCAAAGAGTGTCTGATTTAAAGAGAACATGCCGTAGAGCTGAGCGTAAATGGAGGAAGACTAAACTAACTATTGACTATGAGATATTAAAAGTTAAAATAACAGAATACAATAACACAGTCCGTCTTGAGAGGCGCTGCTATTTCTCTAAGATTATAAATAACAATGCTAGTAATCCCAGAGTCTTATTTTCGACAATTGATCATCTGTTAAACCCAGGTAACTCAAAGGAATGCCTCCTAAGTACTTCCAGTAAAACCTGTGAGGCTATCGCTGTATTTTTCAATCAAAAAATTAATGATATTAGAAATAACATAGTATATCTCCCCAACACTAAGGATCCCCCGAAACCCCAGTATTCCATAATAAATAAATTAGAGTCTTTCACTAGGATAGATTTACCTGATTTACATAAAATAATTTCTCAAATGAAACCATCCACCTGTGCCCTTGACCCAATACCAACAATTTTTTTCAAAGAAGTATCGGGTGTGCTTATTGATAATGTTCTTGACATAGTAAATTCGTCATTAGATACGGGGGTCTTCCCAGACTGTCTTAAGACTGCGGTAGTTAAACCCCTACTTAAGAGAAATAATCTCGACCCCTCTGCTCTTGAAAATTATAGACCCATCTCTAACCTGCCTTTCTTAAGTAAAATTCTAGAGAAGGCAGTCATTTTGCAGTTAAATGAGCACCTCAATAAACATGCTATTCTTGATAAATTTCAGTCAGGTTTTAGAACAAATCACAGCACAGAAACTGCACTCGTTAAAGTAGTAAATGACTTGCGGGTAAATGCAGACAGAGGCCATTTATCTGTTCTCATCCTCTTAGATTTGAGTGCCGCATTTGACACTATTGATCATAATATTCTTAAGAATCGCCTTAGTCAATGGGTGGGCCTCTCTGGCAGTGTCTTAAACTGGTTTGAATCCTACCTGGCAGGGAGAAAATTCTTTGTTAGTTGTGGTAATTATAACTCAAAGACACATGATATTCTATATGGTGTTCCACAAGGCTCTATCCTGGGTCCGCTGCTCTTCTCCATCTACATGCTTCCATTAGGTCAGATTATCTCGGGACATAACGTGAGCTACCACAGCTATGCTGATGACACACAGCTGTATTTATCAATAGCACCTGATGACCCCAAATCTCTTGATTCGCTAACACAATGTCTAACCTGTATCTCAGAATGGATGAATAGTAACTTTCTCAAATTAAATAAAGAAAAAACCGAAATCTTAGTGATTGGCAATAATGGATACAATGAGGCTATTAGAAATAAACTGGATGCATTAGGATTAAAAGTCAAATCGGAGGTAAAAAGCTTAGGGGTAACCGTTGATTGTAATCTGAATTTTAAATCGCATATTAATAAAATCACTAGGACAGCATTTTTTCACCTAAGGAACATAGCAAAAGTTAGACCTCTTATATCATCGAAAGATGCAGAGAAATTAGTTCATGCGTTTGTCTTTAGTCGGCTAGATTACTGTAATGCACTCCTCTCAGGACTACCCAAAAAAGACATCAATCGTTTGCAGTTAGTGCAGAATGCAGCTGCTAGAATCCTTACCAGGAAAAGAAAATCCGAACACATTTCTCCAGTTTTGATGTCACTACACTGGTTACCTGTGTCATTCAGAATTGACTTTAAAATTCTGCTTATGGTTTATAAAGCTTTAAATAATCTCGCCCCGTCTTATATATCGGAATGTCTGACACCTTATATTCCAAATCGCAACCTCAGATCCTCAACTGAGTGTCTCCTTAGAATTCCAAGAGCAAAACTTAAAAGAAGTGGTGAGGCGGCCTTCTGCTGTTATGCACCTAAAATCTGGAATAGCCTGCCAGTAGGAATTCGCCAGGCTAATACAGTGGAGCACTTTAAAAAACTACTAAAAACACATTACTTTAACATGGCCTTCTCATAACTTCACTGTAATTTAATCCTGACACTCTGTATATCCAATTCATTATAATAACTATTCATTCAAAATTTGTACTAACCCCTAATCTCTCTTCTGTTTCCTTTTCCGGTGTCCTATTGGTGGTGGCTTGTGCCACTACCATCTACCCAAAGCACCATGATGTTCCAACAATGATGGATGGATTAAAAGCCAGAAGTCTGTATAACCATCAGCATCAAGTAACTCCGTGAGAACCCTAACTACAAAGAGGACTATTTCATTTATGTTAGGTAGAATGCCCAAAGGGGACTGGGCGGTCTCGTGGCCTGGAACCCCTACAGATTTTATTTTTTTCTCCAGCTTTCTGGAGTTTTTTTTTGTTTTTTCTGTCCACCCTGGCCATCGGACCTTACTCCTTATTATGTTAACTAAGGTTGTCTTATTTTAATTTCTTTTTTGTCTTTTATTCTTTTTTTCTTCATTATGTAAAGCACTTTGAGCTACTTTTTGTATGAAAATGTGCTATATAAATAAATGTTGTTGTTGTTGTTGTTATAAAACCTAAGAATCCTTCATATATTCCCTAGTCATTTTACCAGCATATCAAAGGCTCTTAATATGTTCCACTGCACAAAGATGAATCACCACTTTACTGCTGCTTTGTGAGTATTAAGAGCAAAAGAAGGCTTTGTTTAAGATTCTGTTACATAACAGTATATAATTCAGAGATGCATTTTTGTGTTACTTTCTTATTTAGTTACTTTAAATTCAAGTCACTTGACACTTGAATTTTCTTTGAAGGTCTTTCCTTAATTTATTTAAGGTTCAGACACCACTTATCACATGGTTGATGTTTCAATAGCTGACTACATAAGCCAAGCAGCACAAAGCAACACAGCAGCAAAATGGTGGCAGTGATAAGAAAACAACAAACACATCCACAAACAATAATAATAAAAGGAAGACAGTAACTCCTGAACCCCAGCACACAGAAAGTGAAGTGCAAACAACGTAAAAGATTATGATTAAATAAATGATAACGTTAAAAGATGATTAAAAAGGAAGTTTCCACACAATATTTCAGATTGCCAAAAGAGGATTGTGTGCCATAATTGTGGAAACAGCATTTTGGAGCAGGTGCTCTAAATTTTAATAAAAGTCCAAATTCTCCCTCACAAACACATACTGAATGAAGTCAAATAATAAAAAAAACACATAGGAAACTAAATATAAGCATTCATTTGTTTCTTAAGTTGTTTGTGGAATTAAAGCTCGGAGCAAAACAAAAACCACACACTTGTTCATATGTCCACCTTTGCTAACTGTAATGCTGACCTGTAGGAAAATCAGCAGATACATGGAGGTGAAAGGGACAAACAGGGTTGTGGAGTTAGCCAAAGTCACAGCCAGAGACCCAGCAGTGCCAATCATTTAAACCAAAATCTACAACCAAATTCATAGCCAACAGAATTACAGTAAGATTCCTAACACTAACTTTTTCCGTTAGGTCTTTTGTCTTTGATCTAATACTTTGGTAACAAACTTCTGGGTCCCACCATCTTAATCAGGTAGAGTAAGATAACATAACTCATCACATGACTTCCATGTCACATTACTTTGAACAATTCATTTATTAAAGTAAAACTTATTTAGAAAATGAAAGGATAAATTTGGTGGTTTTCAGGGTGCGAGAAGAAAGACTCTCCAGACATTATAAAGGTTTGGGGCAGCCACCCGTATATTATATCCTGGCTGCAAAAGTTTGAAATTATTGAACAGAGATTATTCACAAGACTGAGTCCAAAACAGAACTGAATACTTGGAGGTAAGATAGCGGTTTTAAGGGCTGATGGAGGAAATGATGTCATCTATGCCGGAGCCGGAAGTGATATCATCAGAGGTGCCAGGACCTGGTGAGATTTCCCGGGAATGGTCCTCAAGAAACTGAGAGAGACAATCAGCACACTCTGCCACCCCCTGGTCTGGTGTAGTATTACATTTACTCAGGCCCTTTAGTTGTCTCCCACTCTCACGTGTGTGACAAGGCTCCCCCTTAGCCCAGACCTGTCGGGTTGGGTGACCTGCACTGAGAGGTCGTGAGAACGAGAAAGGGCATCGGCATTGGAATGAAGAGAGCCCTTATGAATAATAAGTGAATACTTATACGGTTGAAGGTCAAGAAACCACCTGGTGACCCGAGGATTCAACTCTTTCTGTAGGGCCATCCACTGTAAGAGTAAATTCCCGACTCAAGAGGTAGTACTTGACTGGGTAATCGCCCATTTAATCACAAGTGCCTCCTGTTCCAATGCTGCATACCTGGTCTCCCGATCCAACAGTTTCCGAGGTACATGACGGGGTGTTCTACACCATAAATGTTTTGGCTCAACATGTCACAGAGACCTGTGTCCAAAGCGTAGGTCTGGAGAATGAAAGGAATAGAAAAATCAGGAGCTTTCAAAAGGTGTAGACGTAAGGGCTTGTTTTAAGTCACTAAATGCAGCCTCTGTCGTATCATCCCATACCACATTGTTAGGAGCCCTCTTCTTTGTTAAATCAGTCAAGGGCGCCACTCTCTCTGAAAACTGGGGTACAAACACGATGATTGGGTTGTTTCACCAAATAATCGATAAGTCCTTTCCTCTCCTTAATTTCATAAGGTCCTTGCCAATGGGCAAGTAATTTAGAATAGGAGGTGGGAACCAAGACCATGACACGATCTCCCGTATGGAATTCTTGGAGGGTCATACCACAATCATAATAACGGACCTGTGCTGCTTGTGCTTTTTCCAAGTGACTTTTTAGAACAGGTCGAATTTTCCCAAATCAATTGCGTAACTGCGAGATATACTCTAATATATTGGTAGAGGGAAGAGCCTCTCCTTCCCACCCTTCTTTCAAAACATCAAATAATCCCCAAGGTTGTCGTCCATATAATAATTCAAATAGTGAAAACCCCGCAGAGTGCTTGTGGGACTTCCCGATAGGCAAAGAGTATGAGGGGGAGGAGCTGATCCACCTTGCGAGGCATTTGCTTGACTGCCTGATTAAATCTCTCCACTAGACCGTCGGTTTGAGGATGATACACCGCAGTCTTTAAGTGCTTTATTTTAAGTAACTTGGCAACTTCCCTGAACGTCTCTGAAGTGAATGGCATCCCTTGATCAGTAAGGACCTCTTTAGGGATGCCACACGCGCAAAGACCCCTACAAGTTCCCATGTGATTGCTTTTGACATGGCTGAGCGCAGGGGAACAGCCTCAGGATATCAAGTAGCATAATCAATGAGGACTAATATATATTTATGTCCTCAGGCTGAGGGCTCTAAGGGTCCTACAATGTCGACCCCAATTCTTTCAAAGGGAACATCAATCAGGGGAAGGGAAACGAGAGGAGCTCGGTCCCTTCTAGGAATTTGCCGTAATTGACAGTCTGGACAAGAGACACAAAAACGGTGAACCTCGTCATTAATTCCTGGCTAAAAAAATCGGAGCTTAATCCGCTCTAGTGTTTTCTCGATGCCCAAATGGCCTCCTAGGAGGTGGGCGTGTGCTAATTCATAGACTTGCCACCAGAAAATTTGTGAGATTAACAACAACTTTCTCACCTCCCCCTCATGCTCAGCTATTTGATATAATAGGTAATTTTCTATCACAAAGTGATAGTGCCCTGTGGCATGGGCTGATGAGTGCGTTGGCCATTGACAAGTACTGATGCATTCTTTGCATGTTTCAGGGAGTCATCATTCCACTGCTCCCTTATGAAAGGTCTGATCTCAAGGGGCAGGGATTCCTCCCGGCTCGTCAAGGCACGGGGTGATGACGTATCTGCCTGCAACTGCCAAGGAATCTCCCCGTCTACCTCTTGGACTTTCGTATCTCTCCCTCTGCTGGCTGGTTACATGGCGTGGAGACAGCTAAAGTTGAGTCATCCCCATCTATAGGTAGGCCTAAGTTTTGTCTGGGAGTAGTAATTAGTACACCACTTTTAATGTTTGACCAGTCCTGCCCCAGAATAATAATAATAATAATTCATTACATCTACAGTATATACCGCTTTTCTCAGTACTCAAAGCGCTATCCACACAGGGAGGAACCGAACCCACAATCTTCCACAGTCTCCTTACTGCAAAGCAGCAGCACTACCACTGCGCCACCTGTTAGAATCACTGCATAACATGGATTCAGCAGGAGTGCCACAGGGATTTTTTTCAGCAAGCCTCCATAGCTGATGAAACAACGGGTGGTTTTATATTTACGGGTTTCCCCATGTACACAGGTAATACTGGTCGTTATTTTTATCCACTTTCGCGGTAATACATATTGGCAAGCAACAATGTTGCTTCCGGAATCAAGGAGTGCTAACGATAGGGGGTTGACAAGTGCACATAAACCGCCTCTCCCATCCACCTGTATCCCTTCTCGTTCCCTGGCAGGTTGCATGCTCCGAGGCCCGGGAACTTTGGAACAGGCTCCGGTTTACATGAAAGAGACCTAGTTTGTGTGACATGTGACATGGTGTGCTCGGGAGGCAGCATTAAGAAGAAAGACGCCTCATGCCTGGACAAACTGGTGAGGAAGGCAGGCTCTATTGTAGGCACGGAGCTGGACAGTTTAACATCTGTGGCAGAGCGACGGGCGCTCAGCAGGCTCCTATCAATTATGGAAAATCCACTGCATCCACTAAACAGTGTCATCTCCAGACAGAAGAGCAGCTTCAGCAACAGACTATCTATCTATCTATCTATCTATCTATCTATCTATCTATCTATCTATCTATCTATCTATCTATCTATCTATCTATCTATCTATCTATCTATCTAATCCCCATTGAATCCACTAGAGGACCATTCTGCTCCCTCCCTCCTAGATGTTACTAGGAACTTTATAAGCTCCTCCATGTTGTGGAAGTCTCCCCAGAACGGCTGGGCAAATGTTTTGGGAAGTCCTTTTAATAAAAATAGCTAGGCTACCTGCTGCACTACTTGGAAGGCGGACACCTCAAAAGGCCTTAGCTAATGACCTAGTTGTTCCCAGAGAACTTCTGCCTGCTCCCGGGTAGATCTCTCAGGATTGAACTCTCAGTTTTTTATGGTTTCTACCTGCTGGTCTGGGGAAAGCCCATATTTATCTGGGATCGTAACCCCAATGGGCAGCTCAGCTCTCTCCTCCGAGAGAACATCATGAGCCCTTTTTGTTTCCTCCATAGGAACCAGCACATGTCTTTAAGTCTCATCCATATTCTTCCTTTGAGAAAATATTAGCCCAATTTCATATTTAGGAAGCGGAGCCTGCGCCAAGTTACTCCTGACCCCCAGACAAGCTCCCCACCCGGAAACTCGGCCTCAGTACTTTCTCACCTGGTTATTTCTTTGGTCCTGTCCCAGTTTCTTCAGGGAACCAATATCCTGCCGATTATGCCACTGTGAGAAGAAGAACTCTCCAGACATTATTATTCTTTTTGCTTGTGTGGCCTTCCTGGGAGGAGTCTGTGGAAGAAAATGTTTAAATACAGACACCCCTCCCACTGGAATGCCCCGATTTAAGCAATAAAACACAGGCAGGAAAAAGTGTCAATCATTATTCTTTATCTAAATCTTGCTAAAGGTATACAATTTGTCATATTAGTAATTGTTGCAAAGAAAAAAGTATCCTCTGCGCTATATTTATACAATCCATTGATTAGGTCACCATTCAAAAAGGAAGTCATTACATAATCAGAAAACTTTTAACATGATTGGTTACACCTAGTTGCTATGGGACATGACAAATTTTGATACCTTAAATGACCACAATTTGATTGATAGTCCTGTTAGCTTAGGATGTATGTGACTTTTAAATGTATTTTTTTTTTATTATTCTTATTTTAGAAGACATGTGAGTTTCTCCACATTCATCCTGTTTCTCATAGTTTAAAAAGAACAACGGTCTAAATTTTTTTATGATCCAGATGGGTACAAAAAACAGGAAACAGTACTATTGAAGAATGGTTATGCCATAAACATAACATTTTCTCTTTAATGTGATGACTTGTATGAACCTCCAAGCACCCCTCCACCCTCAATCATCCATTTAACAACTTGTGTGAATCTCCAAGGTGGACCCAACCTGTTGTTTGATTTGCAACAACATGTATAGCAGTTGCCTTCAAGATTTCATAGTTTTTCACTTTGGCAGGGCAGCAAAAAATATAGAGTCAGTAACTATACTAAAGTGATTCAACATATGGAGGATCCACTGAGGGATAACACTGTTTCATATTTATAGTGTCACTTCTGTGACAACATCAATGTGATGTTTGTGGTCACATGACACTTTCTGGTGGTGTGATGTAAACAAAGAAAATCAAGACAAGAATAAAAATAAACTTTGACAACTTTGGTCCAAATGAAACATAAACCTCTAGAAACAGAATTCTTATGTCGAAACACCATAAAATACACACCAACACCTGTATAAATACCACTTAATACTAGAAAATGAAGCACTCAGAACTTACATAAAGACAGAAAGGAACAGACCTGCTGTCAATTACCAAAAAAGCATCTCCAAACAGACATAACAATGGGTGCAGCCAAGTTGAGAATAAGGTCGGGATTATGCTCTGATACCACAAAACGAACCACCCAGATTGGGAAACAAGTGCAGCCATGCAACGGGTGACACCTCAGCACCACACTGGAACAGTGTGACGTTTTTTTGCGGTGGCTGGAGTGCCAATTCTGCCACCATTCCCCAAGTTTTCCTTGCAAGTTGGAGGACCGGCTTGCAGGGCTGGATGCAGATTAATATCTTACCCAAGATGAAGCAATTGTAGATTAGGTACCTTGCTCAAGGGCTCAATGGAGTAGAGTTGCTTCTGGCCTTTACAGGGTGTCACACACGTGCGCATGGGAGGCAGCTAAAGGGCTTGAGTAAGGGCAGTTCCGAGGCATGCCGGGATGTGGCAGAGTGGACTGACTCTTTTTCTCCCTTCCCTGTAGACCATTCACGGGAGATTCCACCTGGCTCTCTTGACGTCACTTCCGGGACTGAGCCAATGGAAGGAGACCTTGCTGGCTCCGGCCCCTGGGATGTCACGTCCGGGCTCGAACCAATGGCTGAAGAACATGAGCCTGATCCTTATGATCTCACTTCCTGTCTTCCCCTTTAAAAGCCTCCACCTTTTCCCTATTCCCTCAGTCTTGTTTTGGACTCGGTTGTATTCACATCAGTGCTGTATATTTTAAGAAAGCGACTTTGCAGCCAGGATACCAAATTATATGGGTGGCTGCCCCAAACGTTTATATGACTCTGTCTCGAGTTTGTGGCAGGGGTTTGATTGCTGGTGCAGAATCCCAGGCCTCAGAGCCACCACTACACCCTATAAATTTAATAAGCATACAAAAAAATACTACAAACAGCGAGGAATCTCAAAATATGGATTAATAACAATGCCTGGCTGAATTAAATATGGCACTTAACCTAAAGATGATTAGTCTGGGGCTAAACTTGATCATTTGTCAAATATCCAGGTATAAGATATATTTTGTTTAACCTATCGGTGCCATACAAACACAGTTAACACTAT
Source organism: Erpetoichthys calabaricus (assembly GCF_900747795.2). Taxonomy (NCBI): domain Eukaryota; kingdom Metazoa; phylum Chordata; class Cladistia; order Polypteriformes; family Polypteridae; genus Erpetoichthys; species Erpetoichthys calabaricus. The sequence goes on along the minus strand of NC_041397.2, from coordinate 264,397,762 downwards.
GGCTAATTACTTATTTGTTAAACCTATAGTTGATGAAAAAGCTAGCAAAATTTGATATGATTGTTGGGCATTTCTGCTTAGAAAATGCACTATGCATGTTTTTTTTTCAACCTCATTAAGCATGTGTGAGTGACTGAACACTGGGCATGACAAATAAAGCTTATATACCATTACATAAAATACTGGTGGGCTTACTGCTTGCATCCAGAGCTGTCTTAAAACTGTAAACTACAAAGACAGAGGGTGCATTGAGCATTTCAACATTTAGACAACTGCCTATGATTATTTCAATGATGGTCAAGGAAGGGATTGGAATAACATGGTTAAATAAGGGTTTGATTCTGGATATCCAAATAATAACACACCTCTTTTGTTTTAAATTAATAGTAGAATTTTGGTTAAAATTTACACATTGATCTTTTAAACAAAGTCAGTGAAACATCAAGGGAAGAGTTTATTATAGTTCTGAAAAATCACACTACCTAGAATATATAGTTGTTGAGGATAAGCAGAGAATCTTATGGGAGAGCAAATAAGAAATGTAATAGTCACAGGATAAGCAGAAGCAATCCTCTAGATATGTCAGGATATGTGGAGAATTGTGGCAGTAATTAGTGTCAAATAGATTAGAGAAGGAAAGGGAAATAGCCTCTAAGATCACACAGAATGAGCTTACACTGAGCATTACATAACAGAATTGTATATTGAGTTACTCGCAAAGGTCTTAAAATATACATAATTGTAGAAAAATACTACCTGATAAAAAGTAGCTGACAAAAAGTAAGACATTCTTTTCACTTGTTAACTCTGTGGCCTAAGTAAAGTAAGTATGTGCAGATGCAAGAACTTCTGAGGTGTTCTTCACCCAGGATTGTTGCCTGCTTTGAACCTATTGCTACTGGGACTGCTTCTAGAGGAAGAAAAATATTAACTCGTAGTGCACTGGTCATCTTCACTGATACAGTAATTAAACCTAAATATAAGATTCAGACTACTTCAAGTTTATCATACAGCCCTTCAAAAGTCTATCTCTTTACGTACACTAAAACGTACACTGGATGCACAAAGCTGTTCTTCTTTCAAAACATTTTTTGCTTTCAAATCATCAGGAAAAAGTTTAAAAGATTTTGAGATTTTTCATGCAAAGCTTGTTTCTCTATCCAACAATGATGATCCAGAAAAAGACCCTCTACGTTAGGGTTCTAACAGCGTAACGAGACATTTATATACTTACTTACTTACTTTATCATCATCCATTATACCTTACAGCTTTGGGGTCTTGAGTCATTGATTATATATTTTTTAACCTTTTCTCAGGATCTTCACTTGTTCCATGGTAAAATAAAATACCATGCATGACATAAATCAATAGGAACCCATAACCTGTCATTGCTACTGTGCATGCAAGAGAAGACTTCAAGTACTCGAGGACTTCAGTGGAAATTAAGAGGAAGGGTATTTAAGATTGAAGCCAGGAAGCTCTTCATTACACAAAGAGTTGTGGGACTCCGGAATAAACTACCGAGTCATGGAGCTGAAGCAGAAACCTTGACAGATTAAAAAAGAATCTGGATGAGATATTAGGACAGCTTAGCCATTAGCTCAACAAATGGGCTTGATGGACTGAATGGTTTCCTCTCGTTTGTCAAATTTCTAATGTTTCTTATGGAGGCACTTTGCTTAGTACTGTTGCCTCACAGCTCCATGAGAATGCCTGTATGGGGTTTAGACATCATCCATGTGTCTGGTTGACTATTCTAATTATTTTACACACATTCTAAACATTCACCAGTTAGTTTACTTGCCTTTTTCTATTAACATGTTGTGCTTTGAGCTTTTTATTTCTGGCTCCACGTGACCATGCACTGGAATAACCCTAGAAAAGGATAACAGCAAAGTAGACAGAAAATAATATTATAAAAGAAATTATGAAAGAAAAATCCTCTAACCTAACTGAAGGAACACTATCCATAGCAGCAAATAAAAGCAACAATAATTGCCTTTATAAACACAAAGTTGAGTTTAGCAATATATCAAATTGAAAGCCAGATACCTACCAGCTGAATGTTCAGACCACATGGGATCACCTTTTACATGTTATTATATTTTTATAGCAGAAAATACTTCCAATATTGTGGATTATCATATTAAAAAACACTGACAGAGTGTACCTTTTCCTGCAGCAGTTAGTTCAGCACTATTTATAATCAACCAGTTCTCATGTAGGTGGGGAACAGCCAGTCTCCCTTGAATGGACATTAGGTCCCATAATCCTGCAGAAAAGCTGTGTGTCTACACTAAATATTTAACAGCAACAAAAAGCCACATTGGCTGAGTTTGTGTGACCTGAATTGAGAAGAAGTATATGATGGCTGCAGTGATGCCTGTCTTCTATAAAGTAAATTGAAATGCACTTATTTTCTGCAGTTTTTCATTGCCGGTTTTTATTGTGTTAGTACAATAAGAGTATAATTAAGGCAGTGAACTGTGTTTTCTGTTGATACATTTTGTAAATTACTATGTTTTAATGAAAGCTTTTGCAAAATAAGTTCATTAGCAAAACCAATGGTCTGGATATGGGAATCATTTAAATAATTAGAGTTCAGAAATAATCTGGTCAATTAACAGTAGTAGAATTAAACTCGAATTATGCCTCTCTTTTTCCACTTTAAAGATACATTTATTTCCCATGGAGCTGTCTAAATCATAGGCAGGGAGATCTATTGCTGTATTTAACCACCAGGTGATAAATCTTCATCCAAGCAGTTTTTTATGGTCAAAATTAAAGCACAATTAATTCAGCAGGCGATATTTTCTTCTTCAATGAAAAATGAAGCAATAGATAAGCAGAGAGCCGCATTTTATGTAGATGGTTTCAATATGCTTACTTAATTAAATTACTTTAAATTATAATAACTGAGTTAAGAACAGATTTAAGTATATCAAAATGAAAAAAAAACACATTGTGTATTTGGAACTGTACAGTATATTTGAAATTAACCAAGCAAGAACCTAATTTATTTTTTTAAATAATGCAGCCCGGCAAAGAGGCAAGAGCGTGAGCATTTGTTGGAATCGTGAATGAGTTACCATTTTTATGAAGTTTGCATGTTTTCCGCATGTGAGTTTCTTCCAAGTATCATAACCTTGAATTTTTTAGAAAGTTTTCGACTGTAATAATCGTATGTAGGGCGGCATAGTGGCACAGTGGGTAGTGCTGCTGCCTCGCAGTTAGGAGACCCGGGTTCACTTCCCGGGTCTTCCCTGCATGGAGTTTGCATGTTCTCCCCGTGTCTGCATGGGATTCCTCCGGGTGCTCCGGTTTCCTCCCACAGGTTAGGTGTATTGGCGATTCTAAATTGTCCCTAGTGTGTGCTTGGTGTGTGGGTGTGTGTGTGTGCACGCCCTGTGGTCGGCTGGTGCCCTGACCAGGGTTTGTTTCCTGCCTTGTGCCCTGTGTTGGCTGGGATTGGCTCCAGCAGACCCCTGTGACCCTGTAGTTAGGATATAGTGGGTTGGATAATGGATGGATGGATGGATGGATAATTGTATGTAAAGTTAATTGCCACTTCTTTTCTGGTGTTTTAGAGGTCAAGGAATTTGGTCATCATATTGCTTTTTATTAATCTGATGATCCTGAGGTGGTTTGTCATGTGGTGGTACACACTGATTTAAAACCAGTGTATGCTCTGACATACACATACACATTTTTAATGGTATTTAAAAAGTAAATACATCTTCCCACGCCACCATCTTATTTTTGTTATAGGCACCGATTTCCTGATCACCCAAAGTTAGGGACGTGTTTAATGGTTGCTGCAATGACACCCAGAAGTCATACTGAGTGACATCATCAGTCAGCTTGGAGCATTCATTGTCCAAGTTTGTGGATACAACCTAATAGCTAGTGTTTTTTCTTTGAACGTTTAACAGTTTATTCAACAAGAAAACAGATAATATCAAAAAGTCAACATAAATCCAGCAGGAAAGGTACGTCTAGTGTCTGCAGATTTAGTACATATCCTTTATGCAATATGTTTTGAAACAGTAACCAACATACACACTGATGTCACAATCAGGACAGTAGAAGTGTGTTTCTTTACTCACTTTTCTTATAATATTTTTTCTGTTGCTTGCAGGTGAGTGGGTAGAATGTCACTGCCTGATCCACATGATGTGTTATTGTAGGCTACCCCAGAGCAAGGCTTAGTGACTTCCACATGTCCCCTGACATAAACAACAGCTACTATATTGTGAACAGTGCTTAGAGGACCAGTCTTTTTTGTCTTTCGACATGATTGAATTCATTTTGCCTTTTTGCCATGCACCTACTTGCACCACAGTGAACCTTCAGGCGACCAAATTCACCAGTCATATCACAGCAGTTTGGTTGTACAGTGCTGTATCCATCAGTTGTGCTATCCATGTCATAGTCTGATGTTCAATTCACATTGTCATTACTGTCGTTTGATTCAACTAATGTTTCAGTTTTAGTTTGTTCTAAAGCTGGCTTTACAGCTTCTTGTTTACACACCATTGTGTTTTGGTTGAAGGCACCACTCCACTCATGAATATTAATGAATACCTTGGAATGGCAAAAATGCATAGACATTTCCATAATTTTCGTAGCATAATATTGTTTTAGCTGCTAGAATACAGCAGAATACTGTCCCAAAAGTTAAGTCATGCTTAACACTGTACAATGGATCATTACACGTTTGCTTGAGTCTAACTTGTGCTTAACCATAATTACATAGAATTCCATGCCCATGTTAGATAGATAGATAGATAGATAGATAGATAGATAGATAGATAGATAGATAGATAGATAGATAGATAGATAGATAGATACTTTATTAATCCCAAGGGGAAATTCACATAAGTGTGTCCGAGGAATGAATCCACATAAAATAAAGTGATAGGAGTAATAATTAAAAAAGAGAAAAATAAAAGTACAAAAATAAAGTCGTACACGGAGCTGCTGTTACGATCAGAAATGAATGCAATTAAGGTTAAAAAAATTTCTGCCAGAAAGGTAAGATTTACATCTAATATTTTGGCTTTGGCTGACTTCATTATCTTTTATTTCTGACATTCTTGCTATGATTCTTCTCTTATGTCCTAGGCGATGCTACTAAATCTTGTCTTGGTGGTTTTGACCTTGGCTAGTTATTTTTTAGATCTGTCTTCTGGTTCCATCACTATTCAAAATGCTCAGTACACCAAGGACACCAGTTTCCTTCCACAGTCCAGAGACATGCTGAGAAGTTGATTAGTGATGCTCTGATAACCTGGCTTGATGTAACCTTAATGGGGCAGTTGATTCCTGCCTTGTGGCAGTCTGGGATTAGTTTTCACATGGCTCCATGGGAAAAAAAAGTCTGGTTCAGAAAATCAATGTATGACTAAAACCAATTTTATACAATGTACTGTTTACTGTATTTAAGGAAATTATCATTTACTGACAGTTAGGCCTCCATACTCATGCACTGCATTAACTCGATTTAAAAATCTATGAATGGATGGATTGGGTAACATTGCATTTAATCACCAATTGCAACAGTTCTGTCCAAATCAGACAGGGTCTGACAAATCAGGTGTGGTTTGATTATGAAGAGTACACACCTTTGTGAATGCACCCAGCGAAAGAACAGTCAGTCAGTCAGTCATTATCCAACCCGCTATATCCTAACATAGGGTCACAGGGGTCTGCTGGAGCCAATCCCAGCCAACACAGGGCACAAGGCAGGAATAAATCCCGAGAAGGGCGCCAGCCCACCACAGGCAAAAGAACATTTCAAAGAAAAAAATAGAATCCTTAGACTGAGGGCCAGTGTCATGTAATGAAGACTCATGTCCTATCAGATGTATCAATAAAGCAAGTGTCAAAGGATATTGAGTCTGTATTTTTGGGGTAAACGGCATTATTATTGTCATAAGCAATGGCTAAAATACCCAAGTCATTACTCTATTATTAGCTTTTTTAAAGACAAAAACCAAAATGGAAGTCAGACAAAACTAGATCCAAACCAGAAACCTTTCCTGTATTGCTTGTTCAAGCATTAGGCTCTCACGGGGATTTTCCTTTTTGGTGGTCAACATTTTACACGTTTTGCTCTACATTCCAATGTCCAGCAATGTGCTATTTCAGTGGTCACTAAATGGCAATGAACATTAAAAAATATAGATTTATAATCACAAAGACAAGATAATAAAGAATAACACATCCTAGTAAAATGAAAAATATGAAGAATCAAATACTAATGTAGTTCTCATATCACCTCTATATTAAGAAAAATCATACTTCATTTCTTTTTTTGTAAATTATACAACAGCTGTTAGTGATATATGCATGAGGCTTTGGTTAGAAATGTTTGTTCTATAAAGTGTTTTATTTCTTGTTTTTTTTTTTACTTCTCTTTGTTGGTTTGATATTCATAACATTTCCTATGTCTGATGAATGTGCACTCTTAGCATAGCTTATATAATAGGAATTACCGAATGGGACCTCCTTATATTTCTGTGGAGATGAGTTGTGGGAGTAGTGCTAATGTAAATGAAAGATTTGTTTGTGTACTAATATACTGTATAATATAATAATACATTATAGAAGAAGATGTAAAAATATGAAAAATATAAAAACTCTGTGTATGAATCTTCCCAAGAGCACCCCTTGTTCTTGACAAGCCTTCCAAATACATATTAAGCACCCCTATCCCTCCAGCCTGCTTCTAGTAATAGTTGTTGAAGAGTCTTTAAGGTAAAGAAGAAGAACTAGACATATTTTGACATAATTATAATACTACAAAGGAGGTTTATTATATTATTAAAATAAGTCCGTGAAATTTGAGCGATCTTTTTTCTTTCTATCTATCTATCTATCTATCTATCTATCTATCTATCTATCTATCTATCTATCTATCTATCTATCTATCTATCTATCTATCTATCTATCTATCTATCTATCTATCTATCTATCTATCTATCTATCTATCTATCTATCTTCTTTTTCCAGTTCAGTATTGCAGTGAGTCAGAGACTATGAATTTAGAAACAGGCACATAACAGATGCCTACCCTAAACTGGATGCCAGTCCATCACATTGCACACTCCTACACATATCTATATATGGCACATGCATGTAAACTAAACAATCTAAAATTCAGATCTTTAAGATCAAAATAGAGCATGCAGTGAAATCTCACACACAGACATGAAAGTATAAACTCTACATTAAGAGTGACAGGGTGGGGAATCAAACTCGGGTCAATGAAGCTGGAATTTTAAAAAAATTAGAAACATTTTCTATTCACAGACTAACCAAATAGTGGAAAATTTTGTACTACTTTAGCTGTATTGTGTCTAGTGAAATCCAAATATTTAATTCCATATACACTGGCAAGCAATAGGGTAGCATTATCATGGTCTAGGGAACCTTTATGGACTCACAAAGTCCCCAAATTGGCTTCATTAAATGAAAATCTAAAGGAGAGTTTGTGGTCATGAAAGAGAATGTTAAGAGGGGTGCTCAGCATGGTGCAGAACCCTCAAACAAATGCTATTATGCAATTATGGTGGTTGTGCATATTTTATAGGAAGAACCCCTCTTATTTTTGCTAGCACTACTATCTTAAATGCAAAATTTAATATCCACTTTAAAGTGAAAGTCACCAAGGAGGAAATGCAAATGTTGCCAGATCTCTCAAATGAAATACTTTTCCTGTACCATTGAATTGTGTCAAATGAGACTCACACATTATGTCATTTACAGTTTTTCTTAGTTGCTTGGACTCATTTATTTAAACACTTCTGATTCTCTTAGCTCCAGGCGCAATTCTAAAAACAGTGTATATATTATGGCAGAACACCATAGTCTGCCAGACAAAGATGTTTTTTCCACCCAAAATTGATAACTTATGCTTCAAAATTAAATTATTATCTCAATACCAATTTCAATAATAGCAGGTTTTACTGTCCAGACTGCAGGTGAAGCAAAATATAAATGCATGAAATCCGTGGAAAGAAAACTCAGTCTCTGCCATTGTAAGGCCATGGTTAATGACATGGTCCACAAGTGTGGCCTGTATTTCATCTGAGAGAGCTCACTGAACTCTTCTGCCTCTTCTTCTTTTTTGCTGTTTTGCCCTCATACCACTGCCACTCATCCATATGCCTCTTCATCTTCCTCCAAGAACAGGCGGTTGCAACAGTTATACATTTGCTAGAGCAAGTTCCTCCATGTTCAGAAAGTATATGAATTCAGTTGTACTCCATCACTATAGAGGTGTCTGACAATTCTCAAAACTCATGAATCCCACCTGTGAACTAACTTGACACTCACTGGATTTTTTGTACAAAATTCTGAGTAAACTTTTCAGACTGTTGTGCATGAAAATCCCAGGAGATCAGCAGATATAGAAATTCTCAAACCAGCCAATGTGGCACCAACAATCACACCACGGTCAAAATTATTGAGATCACATTTTCTTCTCATTCTGGTGTTTGATGTGAACTTTAACTGAAACTCTTGACATACTGTATGTGATTTTGCGTATTGTGGTGCTGCCACATGATTGGCTGATTCAATAATTGCATGAGAAAGCAGGTCTGCATGAGTTTCCTAATAATTTGCTCAGTGACTGTAACGTGCAGGATGCTGTAGAAGTGTGCAAAATTCACCTTTACTTTGAACTTTTATTTTCTTTCATTATTCCTATTTCAAATCGCATTTATCGGTGCCATCTTTTCAGCCCTTGAGGGCTTTTGTTTTTGTTTTGGGATGGCAGAGAAGGATTTGTTTTCTTACAGACTTCTTACCATATCTACTCTATATATATAAAAAGATTAGCTAAATTGTGCAACGTTTTCATGCAATGCTCATTTTTCTTCAAAACCGTATGTCATATATCATTTTTTCATCTGTAATAGAAAAATACAACAATGAAACTCTCATATCAATACAACCAATTTAACGGGAATATGTAAAAAATACATGATACACCTCTGCTCTGCTAAGAACAGTAATGGTTTAGTTATGTGTTAGCAGTCGACAATGGCAGTGCAGATGTCTAACCGGTAGGGAGATCATGAGTTTGCGTCTTGGATCCTCCATATGTGAATATATTGTAAAAAGGGTTTTTTTTTTTCATTTAACAAAAAATTCCACAGTGGACCAACAACCAGCTATTGATCGGTGTTTGGGCCTCTGTAGGGGGCCAGGGGTACACACACTCCTAGTATTACTATATCTTGACTATTAGTAGATAGATAGATAGATAGATAGATAGATAGATAGATAGATAGATAGATAGATAGATAGATAGATAGATAGATAGATAGATAGATAGATAGATAGATAGATAGATAGATAGATAGATAGATAGATAGATAGATAGATACTTTATTAATCCCAATGGGAAATTCACATTCTCCAGCAGCAGCATACTGATACAATAAATAATATTAAATTAAAGCATGATAATAATGCAGGTGAAAAAGAGACAATAACTTTGTATAATGTTAAATGTTAACATTTACCCCCCCCGGGTGGAATTGAAGAGTCGCATAGTTTGGGGGAGGAACGATCTCCTCAGTCTGTCAGTGGAGCAGGACATTGACAGCAGTCTGTCGCTGAACCTGCTCCTCTGTCTGGAGATGATACTATTTAGTGGATGCAGTGGATTCTCCATAATTGATAGGAGCCTGCTGAGTGCCCTTCGCTCTGCCATAGATGTTAAACTGTCCAGCTCCATGCCAACAATAGAGCCTGCCTTCCTCACCAGTTTGTCCAGGCGTGAGGCGTCTTTCCTCTTAATGCTGCCTCCCCAGCACACCATCGCGTAGAAGAGGGCGCTCGCCACAACCGTCTGATAGAACATCTGCAGCATCTTATTGCAGATGTTGAAGGACGCCAGCCTTCTAAGGAAGTATAACCGGCTCTGTCCTTTCTTACACAGCGCATCAGTATTACTCATTATTATTTTTATTATTAGTATTATTATATAGTACTCAGCTGTGCTTTTGGTGCTACTGGGTCATTTAGATTTTTTTCATTTGTCAGATGCAGTGACGTAACAAGTCTCCACAAAGTCTGAAAGCAAAGGCTTGGGATAGGTCCCCTGAATCAGGGAGTCAAAAAAAAACAAAATGTGAATTCGACAAGACCTGATGCAGTAACAGGATATCCTCATGGAGCCAATGTCATTATTTAACACTATTAAGCATTCAAAGCTTACTATACAGCATTGGCACACAATGTGTTTCATACCCACACATAATTAGACTAAGGTCAGTAACCCGGTTAAGGCAGACACCTGGTTTCTTAAAAATCCATATTTACATGTGCAAGTAATCTTCTGGAGTTCTCCTTTGTCAAAATGCTCCAACATTAAACTACTAAATGTCATTAATTTACTAAACATCATCATTGGCTTCTGTGAATCTGAAAATAAGCATGACACCTGTGATAATTCCGTTGTGATATATAAATACAGTATGTTTAGTCAAATCGATGCTTTATTTATGGCTTTCTGTTACTGGATTGCACGCAGTACACTATTTTCTACTTGGCTGTGTGATTGAGCCCTGCTAAGGTGCGTACTCCTTGCCGTATAACAAATGCTGCTACAATAATAACACATGTATTTTTATTTCAAAAAGATAAATATTGCTTTAGATTATTTGTTACTTTAAAAATGAATCAGACTACTTAACACACGTTACCTATAATGTGTTGCTCTATTGCTCTCGAGATTGTGTTGCTGAGTTTAGCACTGTAGGCTCTGCTCATTAACACAAATTTAGAAATTTCTGACAATATTTCAGCCAAGAAAAGAATCAATATGATTGCCAGAACATTTGCCTCTGGAAATTTATTTTGTGGATGTTTCTACCTATGGTTGCTGAAAGTGTATGTGAGGCAACTACATGCACAGGCTGACAGAGTGCAACAGATGTGTGCAGACTACAAAATCCTAAACAGTAACCCGGTTAAGGGTTTACATGGCCACATAAGTGGGTTATCCAGAGAGAAATCTACCTCTGTTGACCAGGTTTTTCAAGAGACATTAACCCAGGTTCTCTAATCAAAAAATGGGCTTGAATGGCCTTTCAAAAAGAAAAAACAGGATTCTTTGAGTAACTGGGTTATACAGGTGCATGTAAACACTCCTACTGTGACAAAGTGTTCATTTATTAAAGATATCAGTGAAGTGGTATGGCAATCCAATATACTCTCATAGTAGACTATCAGTACCCAAAACATAATCACAAAACTGGCACACCAGTTTTTAACATACGCACAATATTGATAAAGTGAAATTAAAATGTAAGTAGCCCAAACCTCATACTTACTCGTTTCCTCTGTGCTTTCTGGGCCTTCTTTTCAGCACACTTCGTTATTGTTCCACCCCTGGACCACTCCTACAAGTACTTCGGTGTCCATATTAATGATAGGATGAACTGGTCTTAGAACACAGAGAAGATATATAAGAATGGGCAGAGCAGGCTAGGCTAATTTATCCTTACCTATGTGTACCTTTGACAGACTTATGGACTTATGGTGGAACTTTTTGAATATACTGTACTTTTATGGCAGAAGACACGTAGTAAATAAAAAGTCTCATGAGGAGATATGAGCCGTCATTACAAATTGAGTTCAAAATGGATGTCTTTTATTACAGCTGGACAGTGGAGCCATGCTGCGTGACCAGCACAGTTCTTTATAACATGACTGGTTAGTCGTAAGAGAACAGCTCCTTTTATTATGCAGGTTCATTTACATATAATAGCCAGGAAACATTTTAATTACACCAGTGAGCACTTAGACAAATGGCATACTTTAGTAACATCCCTTATAACTTTATGAAGTATTATCTAATGTCTCAAATTAGTTAAACATGTTAAAAGTCTTGGATTGGACTAACTTTAAATTCTGTTCTCTGATAACAGTTTACAATAGTAAACTAGTGATCCCTCGCTATATCGCGCTTCGCCTTTCGTGGCTTCACTCCATCGCGGATTTTATATGTAAGCATATTTAAATATATATCGCGGATTTTTTGCTGGTTCGCGGATTTCTGCGGACAATGGGTCTTTTAATTTCTGGTACATGCTTCCTCAGTTGGTTTGCCCAGTTGATTTCATACAAGGGACGCTATTGGCAGATGGCTGAGAAGCTAGATTGCTTACTCTTCTCTCTCTCTTGCGCTGACTTTCTCTGATCCTGACGTATGGGGATTGAGCAGGGGGGCTGTTCGCACACCTAGACGATACGGATGCTCGTCTAAAAATGCTGAAAGATTATCTTCACGTTGCTATCTTTTGTGCAGCTGCTTCCTGAAATGACATGCTGCACGGTGGTTCGCATACTTAAAAGCTCGAAGGGCACGTATTGATTTTTGACTGAAAAACAAACTCTGTCTCTCTCTATCTCTCTCTCTCTCTCTCTCTCTCTCTCCCTGCTCCTGACGGAGGGGGTGTGAGCTGCCGCCTTCAACAGCTTTGTGCCGCGGTGCTTCGCATACTTAAAAGCCAAACAGCCCTATTGATTTGTTTGCTAGAGATTGTTTTCTCTATCTATGTGACATTCTGTGCTCCTGACACGCACTCCTTTGAAGAGGAAGATATGTTTGCATTCTTTTAATTGTGAGACAGAACTGTCATCTCTGTCTTGTCATGGAGCACAGTTTAAACTTTTGAAAAAGAGACAAATGTTTGTTTGCAGTGTTTGAATAACGTTCCTGTCCCTCTACAACCTCCTGTGTTTCTGCGCAAATCTGTGACCCAAGCATGACAATATAAAAATAACCATATAAACATGGTTTCTACTTCGCGGATTTTCTTATTTCGCGGGTGGCTCTGGAACGCAACCCCCGCGATGGAGGAGGGATTACTGTATATATATCATCTCATTTTCTGATTTGAATGTGCCAGTGCAAATGTCCTACACTTTCAATAAATAATGGCATTCTATGGATCTTTACTGAGTTGTGTAGTACCTTGTAGAACTATTGCTTGACAAAGCACCATTTCATTCTGGGAAGGGCTCTTTGCATATGAAGCTGGTTCTTTGTGCTTTGAAAAATTTCCTAATATGTAGAGAAAAAGCTGAAATCTTTAATGTACGATAGGCTGCCTAGCAGGATACTAGCAGATCAAGAAAACCATGGACTTAGCCTGTGATATTATATGCAGTGGGGTCCTTTTAAAATCATGAGCCATTATTATTTCATAAATTTGTTACTACCTATGAATGGTTATTTATTGTATAGAGCCTGCCACAGATCTAAATAAATTAAGGTTCTTTCTGGAACCTTGATGTGGATGGGTCTTTGGGAACCAAAAATGTTTCCCCTATGACATTGCTCTAAAGAACCACTATGGCACCTTTCTTTTTGAACAAGCACGCAGTTTCAAGTACATTCTCTGTTACATTATATACGTTGCATTCATTCTTTTTTCATCAGTTCATCTCCACTGTAGTCCTTATGCTTCCGCTTTTACTTTTAGAGGGGCTGCACCACAGCAGTCATTTCTTTGTAGGTCTTTTTTCTGAGGAAATGGCAGCGACCCAAATGCATCATTGTTTTTCTGGGGATTAGGCAGGGGCTGTAGCTATAGTGACTGCATTTGAATATTTAGTGTTTGGTTTCATCCTCACATTTTAGATTAGAAAGCTTAATTATCTGTGTTGTACGGCAGCAGCCTTTCTTGTTTTTTATTATTATTATAATTATTATTATTTCGATTGAAGGCTTGAGGCCAAAGAAAGAGCTGATTTTCATAATGAAAAATCCAGTGCTGTCCTGCATCTGACCTTTTCTTACATAAATTTCTATTATGAATTGTCTTGTTTTATTAATTTCCCAGTTTTTTATGAAACAAGTGGTGTTTCTGTACTATAGGTCATTTTAATTACATTTTATAAAAAAAAAAATTGGTATTGTGTACAGTGGGCTCAGATGAAAGCAGTATGAGCTTGGAGTGCATCCTAATGTGGTATATTTAAAATGTAATACTAAAAATAATGAGTGCCAAAATACTTTTGTCAGCCAAGGAATGATACAGTATTTTAAATACCCCGTAATCCACAAAGTCATCATTATAATAGGTTCAACATATTCTTTAGCATACAAAATATCACACCAGACACTGGTCTATATTGAGGGCTCCATTTAATACTTACTGTACATTAAAATCCTCCATTCCTACTAAATAAGAATAGGGTGAGTGTCCTAAGAGTTCATCTGTCATTAGGGCAGGGGCAGGTCACTGCCCTTGAATTGGTCTTAGACATTCCCACTCCCATATACAGCAGCAGCTTACTGATTATAATCATTAGTGCTTGATTGGCGTAGAGGAATACACCAGTGGCAGCTTCCAAAATTGGGAGGAATTCTTTTAATTTCAATGCATAGCTACTACTTGCCTCAAGTTGGACTCCCCCCCAGGTATTCTTTTTAATCTTCCTCATTGGGTGCATAGGAATTCAGATCTATATCTGACAAGTACTCTACCGCTGTGTACCATGCAAACACAGAAATAGAAAACAATGAAACAAAACAAAATGGATCTTTAAGATTGCATGCTGGAAATTACGGAGTATGAAACTGGCCTCTTAGAAAATCCTGTAGGTGTTGGTAACCTCAGCATGTCTTCTGTTATTAACAGTGAGCTGAAGAGTCACAGTCACAGTCAGGCATTAAGCAGACATATTGCTGTTGGTATAAAGGAGCCCCCAGTAGTGTTTCTTGACACATTTCTACAGCATTGTCCAAAATGGCACTCAGTTTTGTTTTAATTCTCTCCTTCGCTATGTAGATGCCACATGGGCTGGATGGGCATCCCGGCCAAAAGAGGGGATGGTTCCTTACCCGGACGGAAGGCTCCTGACAGGCAGATAGGCATCCCAGCCGGGGTGGAGAAAGGGATCAGACCTGGAAGGAAGGACCAGAAGGGATGGACGGACAGCCCACTGAAAAGAGAAGATGTTGCTGGTGGTTTTTCACTCCCCCAGCATGCTAGATGGCAGCTGCCCTGGATATCAGTGCCCAGTGGGAAGCCAGCACGGCATGCCGAGGATGTAGTCTGGCAGAGCAGTCAAGCTGAGGTCACTGGGTGCTGCAAGAGGGTGCTACAGGGAGACAAGCTCTCTGTTATAATGGACTTTCACATGTCCATTCCATCGCGCATTCGCCCTGGCATCGGAAGTACTCCTGTGTTCATAATAAAAGGTGAGTCGGAGCTGGGAGGGCTTGGAGCAACACTTGGTTGTAGGAGGGCAGTGTGGTAGTAGTGGTAGTGAGAGAAAGGTGTTGTGGAGAGAGAAAACTTGTGTCTTTGTGCCTTTTTCACCTTTGTGGAAGAAATGGTTTAAGAAACCTTTCATTATTTGAACCCGGGACTCACTGTGTGTTCGTGTTTGGGGGTTTGAGGCTCGCGGACATCCCTGGTTCCATCACAGCTACTACCTGCAAGGGGTGCAGAGTATGTCCAATAATTGAACGTACCTTTTTAACATTTATAATTTTTATATATAATGCTTTTTATTTTATTTGGCAATAATCTCAGCTTTAACTTAAAATTGTGCCGTTTAAAATGTAACAGATGTCGTGTTGGGAATGTCTCATGATGAAGATCTCACAAACTTTCTTGAAATAAAATCTTAAGCTTATTTTTTGATACAGTCTTGGGATCACAATAATCCTGAATCCCCTAAGAATTCTATTTCAGGTGACACCTGAAGGGATGTTATTGTTCAGTGAACAATCTATTGTGACATCTTATAGTAAGCTCCTGACACACCGTTTTATTCTTCTCAACTGGAAAAATTCATACCCATCTACTATAACAGAATGGGAAAAGTGTGTCCTTTTCTGCTTAACATTAGAAAATAATTCATTCACTTTATGAAGAGATATTTTAGAATCTGGCAGGCATGTTGACCTTAATTAATTAGGCTGGCATAACCATTGCTAATATTTTGGATATTTTAACATCTTTGAATGATTACTTCATATAACATGTACTGTATTTCTTTCTCATTTCATTAGATTGGTGGTGGTGGGGGTGTTCTTTTTAATTTGATTTGAATAAGTTGTTTAGAATGGTCTGGGCATAATTACTGGGGCACTCTAAGGCTAGAATGTACAATGGTGAAAGCTAACATCATAAACCAATATTGTAATTTTGCATCATCCCTATATCATCAAAAACTTCTGCAATTTCAATTGGTATGATCAAGGATGAGTTCACCTCTGACTTTCAATGTGGGCTGTCCATAACAGATAATCAATTGAGGAGACAACTGAGGAGGCTATACACAAGAAACGTTTTTAAGGCCTGTGCTGGCCAACTTTTTGGTATTCTCAGTTTCTTGTTCAGTCTGTCTGTAAAACTTCAGAAAGTGCTGGTGTTGTGGAAAACACCCTGAGTCTAATGCCTCTTAACCCTATGACTGCATGTTACACTTATGTCTCACATCATGAAGATCTTTGAGAGGAATGGTCCTGGACTTTGAGTCCACCAGTGAAAGATCACCTGGACCCACTGCAATTTGACTGTCGAACAAAAGTTGAAGTTGAAGATGCATATCTTCTCCACAAGGCTTATTGTAGCTGTGGTGAAATGCCTGCTCATTAATTTTCTCTATATTATTTGTGCCTTTCACTCAGAGTTAAAACTCTCAGTTGGGGTTTTTATATTCTATTCTATTTATATTCTATATTCTAATCTATTTCTAGTTTCATAATTTGGATTTATTGTATCATTTAAGGGTGGCGCAGTGGTAGCACTGTTGCCTCACAGTAAGGAGACCTGGGTTCGCTTCCCAGGTCCTCCCTACATGGAGTTTGCATGTTCTCCCCTTGTCTGCGTGGGTTTCCTCCGGGTGCTCTGGTTTCATCCCACAGTCCAAAGATATGCAGATTAGGCGCATTGGCGATCCTAAATTGTCCCTAGTGTGTGCATGGTGTGTATGTGTGTGTGCCCTGTGGTGGGCTGGCACCCTGCCGGGGCATCTGTTCCTGCCTTGTGCCCTGTGCTGGCTGGGATTGGCTCCAGCAGATCTCTGTGACCCTGTGTTAGGATATAGCGGGTTGGAAGATGACTGACTGACTGTATCATTTAGGTTATGAACATTTATTATGAATTGTTTCCAACACCATTTTGTCTACAATGGTCAGGGCCATTTTGTCCATTCATTGTTAGGTGTTTATGGCTGTTGTTAGAGGTAGGATTATGGGGGTCAGGACCCCAAAGTTAATCACTTAATAGGTTAAAAGAACAACAAGCAGAATGCTCCTCATGTGAGTTTGTAGATAAGAAAAATAAAACTTTTTACGAGCTACTTTTGCTACTAGTTACAGTAATCTTTTTTCAAGTATTCTTTTGGTATTGACCTTTGCACTGAATTTTTGACTTTTATTTCAGTTCACATCTAGGTATTTTGCTCTCCCAGTTTTGACTTTTGCTACATTTTATCTTCATCTCTTACCCCGATCTGTCTCATAAAACTGTTTGCGTTTCTCCTAAGCACAATAACTGTAATGTGAAGATTATGTTATTTGATTTCTCCAGTGCCTTCAGTACCATCCTGACATCCCTGTTAAGGATTCATCTCAAGGATATGCAGGTGGATGAGCCTATGGTGTCCTGGATTATGGACTATCTGTTGAGCAGA